>NC_068394.1:4408673-4573673 GCF_023724105.1 Carassius gibelio | reverse complement strand
ATTCATCAAAAAATATTGTATGTATAAGGTTTGCACATTTTACTTTTTTATAATTTAAACAAGAAACCAATCCGATGTATAGTTGACATTTGAGGCTTAATAAAAAAGCACTGAATGTGTTATGAGTGTTTTCAGCTAGTTTTTTTTCATATATAATATGGCATGCAGTTGCATCATTCAGTGTAAATTGTGATAATTGTAATTAATAATAGCGATTACAATTTCAAGGGAATAATCGACAATTATGATTTTTGTCATAATCGTGCAGCCCTAGTGTATATATATATATTACAGATTTTAAAGCTATATCACTCAGTCCTATACTTCCAGTGTATGCAGAATCATTAGCTATGGGAGTAAAAATAACATTCGCTCTTGTTTTAACAATAACATTAACAAAATGAAAGAAACTGCAACAGAAAGACAGAGGCTGAACTCTATCTGACTCCTATTCACACACACATCATGTTATATGAAGTGACAAACATCATCCAAACATGTCATTCTGGAGAGAACACACCTTTGTTGGAGAGGTGTGACAGAGCTTTATCTGTTCACAGATATGTTTTTTGTAGACTGACAGATCTGTTGCAATTTTACAGCTTGCTGCATGCGTTTTCGCAAGACGTGATGACTTAAATCTATACAACGAATTAAATAACGCCTCCATAATCCAAACGATTTATATAAATACAACTTTTTCCATTTAATAAATCTTACTTTTTAATTAAAAAATAAATCAGTTGTGTCCCCCGGGAGATAATTCCTCAGCTGGTTCTGGGAGGCCATTCTTCACCTGAAAGCCTCGTAAAGACCTCCAGAGAGCAATATGTATGGAGAGCGCGAGAACTGCCAAGAAAAGATTACATGTCCATTGTCAGCTTTTAATAATTCGGCTTTCTGAAAGACCAAATAGGTCGTCAATGGTTTCTTTTTATCACACCTCACTGCCTTTGCTGCACACTAGTTAAATCCCTCTTTTGTCCGTCTGTCACACACTATTAATAATGTCTCTCTCCAAAACACACACCCACAGAGACAGAAAGCGAGCAAGAGAGAGAGACCTTCTCGATGGAACTGAGAGTGTGTATACTGTAGGTCAGAATAGATATTGAGCCATAACACAATAAAACTAGTTTAATGTGTCTGGTTAAACAGTGTTAATCATGTGGAACTGTTAGGAAGGCAGGAAATTGAGGCGATGCTGTGGCCCAGTGACCAATCAGCTCCTGAGCTCAGTCCAACAGACTGGACAGATTCAAACCTGGACAGATTTAGGTTAAACTACTGATCTGTCAGTTAGAAAGACAGAGACTAGTCCTATCCCTTTAAAGCCAATGTATTTGTGTGCACAGGAAGCTACCAATAAAACCCTCTGCCACTGCCACACCAGCACAGCATATAAGCCAAACCACACCAATAAACTTCAATGTTTTACATCAGAGTCCTTTTATAACATCAGACAAGTGGAAAATGAATTCTGTCTGTCTCCTTGATGCTCTTTTACCCTGGCAGATTGAATGTAGATTCACACAAGACTTTCTCAAAGAGACCGTTCACCTAAAATCAAAGATCTGCCATCGTTCTCTTGCCATCATGAAGTTCCAAAACTTGTTTTGGAATGCAAAAGAAGATATTATGAAGAATGTCGAGGTCCAAAAACATTGCACCATTGGCTTTCATTGTATGGGCAACTTTTGTGTACAGTCTATTGGTTTTAGTGAGTAAATGATGATTGCATTTTTTTTTATTTTTCTTTAGTGAACTATTCCTAGTTTCTGCAGCAATGCCAAAGGAGAACAGTTTATTTCACTCTTAAAAATAAAGGTTCTTTATTGGCATCTATGGCTCCATGAAGAACCTTTAACATCCGTGGAAACTTTCCATTGCATTGGTTCTTTATGTTGGGAAAAAAGGTTCTACAGATTATTGAAATGCTCCAAAAATGGTTCTTTGGAGTACCAAGAATGGTTCTTCTCTAGCATGGCTTTGAACATGGCTTTTTGGAACATGGCTTTTTGGAAGCTTTATTTTAATTAACTGCCATCTATGGTTCCACAAAGAACATTTAACATCCATAGAACCTATCAAATTAACAAAATGTTATTTATAGTGGAAATGGTTTGAGGAACTTAAAAAGTCTAGAATGCAATAAGGATGAGTACAGTATGAAGACCATTTTAATAATCTGAAGAACCCTTCTCCAGTATCCTTTTGTAGAATGGAAATTTTCCATGGATGTTAAAGGTTCTTCATGGAACCAACTGCTGATAAAGAACCTTTATTTCTAAGAAGAAATCTAGGTCAGTCAAGTGAAGAAGTTTGGATCAAGTTGATTTGATTCATATACTCTGTATTCTGCTTGGCTTCTCACTGAGCTGTCTCAAAATACGTCGTTATACAATGGGATGCTTAAATACATGGTGTCTGGGGACTTTAAAGTACACGGTTCTGTAAAATGTCATGGAATTGCTGCTGTCCTGAGAAAGCCTCTAATCTCCAAGGGTCTAAAATAGCAGTCTTCCGAGAGACAGAAAGAATAACGGTTGTCAGGATGAAAATTGAAAGCGTCTCAAGCTATTGTTTGCTTTGCCGCAGATTTTAGGCTCCTTAAAGACATAAAGAGCATCTGACACAGCTGTCAAGCTCATAAACAGAGTCTGCCTCTGTAACTCCATCCAGCTCTTGAGGAGAACAATTTTATCCTGAACACACTTCACTATTCCAAACAACACACACACAACTTTCTCATTTGAGCAGAACTTCTGACCGACTGTAAATTCACAGAGGACTTTTATAATGTTGGCACGTTTCAAAGGCAAAAGCTTTCTTTGCTGCTTTGCATGAAATGCCCCTGCACTTCTAATAAAAATGCAAATCTGAACTGTAACAGCATGTTTACCGTTACAATGTTTAGGCTGTAATGACAGGTTGACTTCTTTGGTTACTGGCCGGATATCAAGTCATGTCGAGTTGATTTATTCCACCCTTTGGTGAATCAGATTGTGCCAACAGAACAAAGCTCAGTGTGTGTGTGTGTGTGTGTGTGTCCAAAAAAGCAAGAAAAGAGAACATGCAAGCTTTTTGGACCAGAATTATAGAAGTGTATGGACTAAAGTCCTCTTTCCTCTGAAGCAACACTTATTGTCTCACATAATAAGTCATGGGTGCAACTAAACAAGCACTTCACTATGTTTTTTTTTTTTTAATTAATTAGCCTAGCTGTAGATTTAAGCAGCAACAGCATGTTATGAGTAAATATAATGCATGACAATAGTGATAATAGTCACAGAAGTGAATTTGCCTCACAACATGAGTCGCATGCTGCTTTTTATTTACCAAGCAACTGCATTGTAACTTGAACACTAATTTAGACTGTGATCCCTTTTAGCGCAATACATCAGCATTTTATCATTGATTTCATTAATAAATTGCTGCATAAATCATACATCTTCGATCTTGTTGTAATCCATAATAGTATAAGCTACGTTCACCAAGTCTCAGAAATAGCAATGCAAGCCATCCATTCGCATTCTGTAGCATTGTTGTCATTTGATAAACTTTAATTTGTTGTGTTATACAGAGATTAGACGTGCAAAGCTGGAATCGGTGAAGTGCATTATTAGTTTGCATAAAAGATGGCTCAATCCAGAGCAGTTATGCGTATGTACAGAGATGTGAGTAAATTCAACATCGTCTCTTCTGTGGATCTCTTACCTCCACACTGAATTGCTGCTCCTCACCGTCCACAGCACATAAAATCCACAGCAAGAACTGCGCGCACAAGCAATTCAACCCTCTTCTATTATGCAGTGTAAACAAAACCATAATGACCCGTATTTATTCGTTTGGGCTGCTTTTATTAATAGTCAATGAAAAAAGCAAAGAACAAAAGAAGGAATAAATCCCCCTGGTCTCAGTGGGTTGGAAACATTAGAAGCAGACAAACAGTCGTCACGTCGAGAGATAAAATAATAATGATATCATATCACTCCGGGAGGCTCTGACCCCGTTGTTTGCTGCTTCAGAGTTCGTCTCTTCTTTGTCTCCCGGAGGCGCAGATGTGATGAGGATGATGATGCTCAGATAAGTCACATTTAGTTGTGCTGCTCCTCTTCTGCTGAGCGCGATGGACTTCGAGTTTTCAACCATACCTCTCCCTTCTGCGCATGCGCGCTGCGCTCCGCTCTCAATCCCACCTCAGCGGAGAACCCACGGAGAGCAACGTCACGGAATCCTAGATCAGAAACCCAACACCAAACTGGAGTAAATAAACAGCTACTGTACTGTACTGTAATAATAGCAACAATAATAATAATAACAACTAAATTCTCAAATCTACCACCATATATGCTATATATACTATGTTTCAGTAGCTAACATAGGCTTGTATAGAATTTGATATAATGGAAAACCAATATAGCCTAATACACACTTGCAATTTATACGGAATGGTTTTATTTACTCGTTGTTCTTTTGCATTAATGTTAATGTTAGTAAAATAGTTTAGCAATAATTAGTACAATAAAAGTAATATATATTTGCTTTAGTTTAAATAAAAAAATGCATAATGTTTATATTTATTTATTTGTCTTAGCCTTCTTGGATGCGTTATAATATGCAGTGTACCGTTCATGTCCACTAGAGGGCATCTATCATGTTCTCTTACTGTATAAAAACATGGGACTTTTCAATTTCCTCACATATTTTTTATAAACGTACATCAGAGTCTTCCCTGCTATATGTTTGTTTGTTTTTCCATTTGTCAGCTGCAACAGTCAGGCTTCTCTGAATGAATAATCCAGAACCTGAACAGCAAAAACTTTGCTTGCATTACATTTGTTATTTGCCTGACACGATTTATTAACACTCTTACAAAAGTGCAAAGTGTGTGTTTCTCTCATGCAGGGAGGAGTCCAAATATATGAGCACAAAACAAGACACAGACAGCCGAGATGGGAACGCACCACTAACTGTGAAACAGCCGTTGATCGCACCCGCAGCAAAGTTTTAGGGGTTTCACTGACCAATAACAGCTTTCTACCAAAACATACTGTAGTGTACTTATTGTGAAAGGTGTGATATTAAAAACACTAACAAACACATGCTCATAACACTTTAGCATTTTAATTTGAACAGCAGAAGTTCAAAACATCATGTATTCAGGTTAAAAATGGTCAGAGTGTTTGGTGCTTTTTGATTCGCAGTAGATAATTGCTCTGCTTTCAAATCCACAAATTCTGCCAACTGGATCTATGTGTCTGTCAATGATCAGCCAATGAAGAAGAACATGACGTGCTCATCAAAAAGACCTTTGAGGTAAACTGAGAAACTCCCAGCAAGCACAACAGTGTTTTATAAACATTTATTTTAAGTTATTTGTAATAAAGTTAAACATATATATATATATATATATATATATATATATATATATATATATATATATATATATATATATATATATTTTTTTTTTTTTTTTTTTTTTTACTATAAAATGATTAATATTATCCTGCATTCTTAATATTACAGATATATTTTTACGTTTTTTTAAACATAATTATATTTATTATTAGGTATGTTTTCATTTTTTATATGTATTAATTTCAGTATTATACTATTATAGCATTTTTTAATATTTTGAATTAGGTTTTATTTTTCATTTTCAGTTGCTTGTATATATATATATACTATTATGTACAGTTGAATATTTTTGTTTATATTTTTTAGGGACTGTATTATTTTAGAATTCATTTTATACTATTATAGCATGTATTAATATTTTGAATTATCTTTTGTTTTATTTTTCTTATATACTTATCTGCTTTTACCATTCTATATTTTTTTTTATATTTCTATTTAAAAACATTCTGTTAAATATGGCTTTAATTTATTTCTATTTAAATTTTAGCTTTAGTCATTTTAGCATACTTAAACTTTTATTTCAGTTAAATGTTTGTTAGTTTTTTATTTATTTATATTCATTTTTAATATTTATATTTTGTTTTATTTGTTTTAAATATAGTGAAGTGACGTGTGGCCAATATGGTGACCCATATTCGAAATTTGTGCTCTGCATTTCACCCACACACACACACACACACACACACACAGCAGTGCGTAGTGAACACACACCCTATTTCAATTAATAAAGCTATTTTAATTAATTTCTGTTCATAGTTTTCAATTTTAATTTTAGTTAACATCAACAACACTGACTGAGACAAATAATGTTGTAATCTGACCAGGTGGCATTGTGTTATTTACAGTCTACTGTAAAATATAACATCTCACAAATGTTGCACTTTAGTCTGTTTTTGTTTAAATAGTAAGAACGTGTTACACTGACATTTTAAAACCACTTAAGGAAATATGATCAGGTAGCTATTTTCATAACGTTTCTTCAATTGTTTTATTGTAGTTATGTTTATATTCAGAGGTGTTTATAGAATGCTTTAAAAATGTTCTGCAACGTTACTGTACTAAAACTGCAGCCAAAATGCAAAGCTGTTGAAATGGTTTATGCTTGCTGGGCAGTTGTTGGAGAAATGAGCAGGTGCCATTATTTCAATTCTGCCATTTATCGTTGACACGTAATAATGAGGACATCCTAAAGCACTCACACATTTCAGCAACCATCTGTGTCTCTTTCTCTTTCTCTGTCTATCTCTCATTCTCTTTTTGCTGGTTCCGTTTGTAGTCACTCTTGCTCTCTTATGCTGTACTTCTGAGTGAGCGATTGAAGAATTTATGGTTCCTCTCTTCTAGCACTAGGAACTGCTGCCCCATATAACTTTCCCTCTCAATATCACTTCTAATGTTGTAATTGCATCTGCTCCCCAAATTCAGAAAGCTCCCCTTTGGCTGCCTGGTTTAAAAAGTTCCTTCTGCTTTCTTTAGAGACCAGACAGAAATGCTTTGAACAGATTCAGGCTTCATTTGGCCATTTCTCCCAGGCGACCCATCACACATCTCTCCTCAGTAGATCTCTTATTATCTCTTTTTACACTATTTTCTTAGAGGTATCTAATGTATGAAAAAAGAGATTTCTGCTAGAGCTGTGTAGACAGTCAGCATGTTTTGTTTGTTTGTTTGTTGTTTAATGATGACAGGCAGGCTTACGTTTAGAAGCATGTCATTTTGACAGAGCCTTATACAGATCCTTGAATGGCACAGACTCGCTGACAGTTATAAAATGCAGTCAGACCACAGGGTCAGACTGAGGTCAGACCTTACAGATACTTAAGAAAGCCAGATCTTGCTCTCGGCTCCAGTATGGGTGCCTCAAACATCAGTGTACCGATAATGCCCCCCTTAAAATCACAATACAGCCTATGATTGTTTTTTATTTTTCATGAAAGTCTGGTTTTAAGTCCAGATGTGGTGATGGGTCGACTCTAGAGGACAGATGGAGCATAAAATAACCTAATACCAGGAAACATGTGCACAACAGCATGACAAACACGATATTTACATAATGTGATTAAACATGCAAGCGGGGTTGCACATGACAAATCAACTGCAGTCTATAGGGTGTCTGTCATCAGTTGTGTTTGTGTGGCATGTATCCATGTGTCGCTGTGCACGTGTCAGTGGGAGAGTGTGGTTTGTTGTCATGACCGCAGACGTCAAAAGACGGATGGCCAGCGTTCCGGAAACTGACACTGACTCAGTTCGTTCCGGTGTTTGTGGATGTCGTCCAGGTTCCTGAACCATCTGTGTGGGGGGAAGATGGCCTCCTGCTGGGGTAAATGAGGGTAATGAGACGCATTGTCCCCGGGGCCTGTCAGGGCCCTGCTGGAGGTGTCAAAGTGGGTTTGGCCAAAATATCAAGTGCGTGCCATCGTCTAAATGTTAAATGCGTAATCGGAGCCGTTGAAAACAGGACACAGGATGAGACATATTTTCCCACTGTGGCCCAGGGGAATGACTCTGTCCGTGTTAGACAAAAGATAAAGTATATTTCTCAGCCAGTTCTAGAATGCCAGATAACTTTATTATTGATTATTGGATTGAAATGAAAGCATTTTAAATTGATTCAAAATCAAAGTTTGTAGCCGCAACAATTACATTGGGCTCAGTTTGCACATGTACTTAAGTTATAGTGTGTAATATCTGTTTTTATGCGCATTTTGAAGTATTGCATCATAAACGAGTTATAGAAATGCCTATGTATCTATCTATCTTTTTTTTTGAAACCCCCAGAGGAGAAATAATTTTCTATGGGTTCTCCTTGTCATTTTGACACTGGTGTGTTTGTCCATGTCAAATCATGTCTGGTATGAAATATCTTCCTAACCCGATTTGTTTTGTCCCGAAAGACCACAGACACCAAGAAAGACCTGCTATTACCTCCAGGTCGTCTTTCTCCCATGAGAAGTGGAATCGTTTGGGCTCTTGTCACATTGACTGAGCCATGCGACCTGAGGGATGCCGGTTCCCGTGTGCGCACACGAGGAAGATATTTGGGGAGGTATTTCAGCTCTCTTACATAAACACAGACAGGTTGCAGGATTATACGGGATTCAAGAGGCAAACCTGTCTCTGCTGGAGAGTTCCAGAGTGCAGGACTGGTTAATGCCATATCTGTTTGGTGATGATTCCAACAACAATGATATAACCACAAATCCTGGCACACAATGTCACACAAGATTTTTAATAAAGAGATTCAACATAATGATGGTAGACGGTAGCTCTTTCATGTGGAGGGGCTTTGTGATCTCATGCTTTGAAAGTTGTAAATTTATTCCGTTTATTAATTACAATATTTGTTGGGCAAAAAGTGATGCAATGATGTGATGTTTCACATGTTTCATTGAGAAAAACGCTCCCCACTATTGCCTCACTTTTTGCTTCACTGGAGTAAAAAGTGTGATAACTAGCTTTGAGTTCCCCTATTATGACCAAAGTGACAATGGATTCATTAAAAATAATGTATGACAGGTCCATTAATGTGCACAGTCTTCCCACTAATGGTGACCCTGAGGATTCTGGGACACGCCCAGATGAAACAGAATATTAAGCTATTGTTGCTCTCATGATTGAATCTCAAATGAGATTTAGAGAACCCCCAGTGATAAATTCTGCCTTTTAATACCGTCATCTACCATACGACATTAAATGTGAGAGAGCTGATTGGAGATATCCATTGCCATTCACTCAAAACTCTAATCTGGTTATGAGTTGTGAGCAAAAGGTAATAAATGGATTGTTTGTAATGAGGAGAAAATATGATTTAAATGTTATCACTTACCCGTCTGTCTTCCTTGTTCCCTGAAGGAGGGAATGGACATGCAATGCATACCAGGTTTTCGCTGAGGAGCTGAGTCGGAGAACCGACAGCTCAGTGGTGGTACAACAACCATGGCGACAGGATGTGATGTCTCCGTTCCCTCCTTCAGGCAGCAAGGGTTACCATACGTAACCGAGATGTTCCCTTTCAGTCGGTCACTCTTGACGAATTGGGATCCTTACAAAAGTGCCATGGGTGCTGCCCCTTCCAGTGCCCTGTGCAACCCGCCTGCACCCCTATTAGGTGAAAGCCGGGGCTCGGAAAAAGTAGTTCCACTCACCATTGTCAAAAGCACTACCTCACTGGGTGAGATTGGATAACATTGGGAAAACGCACCAATTCCGCTTGGAACAGGGATGCTGTGGAAGCCTCATCCTTTCCGAAGGAGTTTTCAGAGGATATACACATAAAGCATACGTTTAGGTGTATATGGAGAAATGTGAGGTGATTAAAATCCTCTTGGGAAGGCAGAAGTCTGCCAGGGAAACACATGCTCCAAGGCTATACTGTGGACTACAAATATGAGTACCGCTTCCATGGTTCTCACGGATTCATCATGAAGGCTTGGCGCCAGACATTCCACCACGTCTAGCTGCCTAGGGTGATGGAGGATCTCAACAGGGTCTACAGTACGGACACTCTGGAGCAGTTTTAGCAAGCTGACACTAACCGGGGCCTCTCAGTGCCACTTCCTGTTTGAGGTGAGAACACAGGAGGATACCGGCTCTACACGAAGGCTATAGAACTTAGAGAATGTGTTAGGGGTCGCCCAGCCCGCAGCTCTACAAATATCTGTCAGCGAGGCACCACAAACCAGCGCCCAGGAGGATGAAACACTTCTAGTAGAGTGAGCTTGCAACCTGAATGCGCAGGGCACACCCTGTGCCTGATAAGCCAGGGTTATGTCATCTAGAATCCAGTGAGCCATCCTTAGATTAGAGATGACATTCCTCTTCTCATTAGACATAATTCTGATTTTGGAAGTGAGATTATGCCACTTCGTTCTGCTATTGTTGTTGTTGTTGTTGTAGTATATGTGTGTGTGCTATCAGATATATCTGAAATGGCACACATATACTCCCACTGCAGTCTGTACTCAGTCCACTGCTGCTCTCCTGACATATCTCATGCTAAAAGCTTCACCCACACTTAGCTTTGCTGGCCAGATGGGGTTTTAGTTCAGCACAAACTACATACAAACCACACAAGGAAAAGTCAGTCCTTCTTGTGCCTGGCAGGAGAGAGGTGTCTCCTGAAAGAACTTTTTTTTTCATTATATTATAAATACATTTTAATGGGTTAAAGGTCAGCATGACTGCAAATTTTGTGAACATGTAGGAGTGTACAACAAGAGAATACACAGTTTACAATCAATAATACATACACACACACACACACACACACACACACACATATATATATATATATATATATATATATATATATATATATATATATATATATATGTGTGTGTGTGTGTGTGTGTGTGTGTGTGTGTGTGTGTGTATGTATTATTGATTAATATTTCACACTTTTTTCACTATATATATATATAAAGTGAAAAAAGTGTGAAATATTATGTGCAATATATATCACAGATAATATATAACAAATATGTATTATATTTCTATTTTTTACTACATATATTTAAATTGACAATTTAGTATTACTTAAATAATAACATAAAATTATGTCTGTCAACAGAATGAATTGGGATTAATTTCAGGAATTCTGACCAGAGTATAAAACATAATAAATGTAATGTAATTCACAATTTTTTATTATATATAAATAATTAAATTGTATTTATTTATTACTTGTTTGTAATCTTTTCTCTATATTAATATTATTTTTTTTCAGAGGACCCACTGGTTTGGATCAATTTGAGTAAGCATGCTGTTATGTTTCCTATAGTCTGTAGGCAGCAAAGCAGCTAACTACTGTATCTTCTGTGGGTGGTGCAAAATAGGAGGGGCCAGACTGACTCTGCTGCATCTCTAATGGGCTCTGGAGCTGGTTTGGTGCCCAGTGGAACTGGCAGGATTTGGGAGCAACAATGTCAGTGCTTTTCGCAGCGTGCTGGCTTACCACACAGCAAAAGAGTTCAGCTGGCGCACATACACACCTGAGATACACCACAGAAACCTCAGATAAACCTAAACAAACATGGCCCAAAAATGACCACTGACAGTTCGGCTCAGCCCAAAAAGATTGAGAACAGGGATGTTTGGGTAAATACAACTGGGCACTTTTATCTCAATCTTCTGCCTTGTCATTCAGCGAAATATGACCGTTGGAGGATCATAGTCTCAGCTGTAATGAAGGAAAAAGAAACAAGGTGACTTCACAAAGTTTCTTTTGTTTTATGAAACTCCAAAATCAGAACAGAATCGTAACCTGATGGACCACACGGCTTTAGCTCGAACTGATATTACAAATACTGTCTGTTGCTGAAAAAATTAACACATGTATGATCACTTTTTCAAAAGGCTGTTGAAAAGCCATCATCTGAAGCAAATGCATTATTTGCAGGACTCGTGTTCCCTTGGAAAAAGAAAGCAGTGCATATGTCTTGAAAGTAATAAACACACAATAAAAACTCTCTATGATTTTAGAGAAATGGTTTATGAAATTATAATCATTTCATTGGTTGTAAAAGACGCTTCAATGTGAATTACTTCACACAAATTAAGACCAAGGTAGATGAAGGACATTTCATTTGCTCACTATTTTGGTTTCGTTTAAAATGTAGCAGACTTACAGGTCTCTACAGAGCTGAATATATTATAAGGGACGGGTTAAGAAGATATTTTGAAGATAATCAAACAAGTGCTGGTAAGCTCTTGCTTCCATAGTATGGGGAAAAAAAGATAGAAATACTATCAATGGCTACCAGAAAATGTTTGGTTCAAAACGTGTTCAACAAAAGAAAGAAACTGATTAAATGATGTAAATGTTGACAGAATTGGGTGAACTATCCATTTTATTATATAAAAAGATGAGGAGAGCTTTTTTTTTTCTAAAATAAGGCTTTGACCAGAATACTCCTTTTAGGAAGTGTAGTGTTGCAAGATACAACAATGAATAACGCATCAAAAAGTTTACGTTTTCCTAATGTTGTTGTTTTTTTTCTTTTGATTTATCCAGGCTCTTATTTCTGCACCACAAACCTGAAAGCTCTTCTCATATCCGTTAAGGAAGATGGTGATCTGGTGATCATAAAGCTTAGATGTGTCCATAGAAATACAACCATTTAATTGAGCAGTTGCTGTCCTGTACCCCTGCCAGTTTCTGCAGAGACAGATAGGTGCTGCACAATCTTTCATCATACCCAGACTATCCCGTTGATGTTTTGCTCTGAGAGGATGTGAAGGTTTATGGATGCTGACTCAATTTGCAATAAAAAAAGAAATCTTAAACCATTGCCTGCAGTGCTGGTCTGATAGAGGGAAATAAATGCATATTAAACCATCTGAAAGCAAGCATGCCAACACACTTAGCTGGGGAAAATAAGGTCAACATTTCACAAGTGAGTTTTCTCCTCATATGTATTTGTTTTGTTTGTTACCAAGAGTGAAGAAATGGTAGCTTAAAGGAGATTTTCAGTGTATGCAAGTGAACAGTAAGATGGTGAAAGTGTCAGGTGTTGTGGTCTGGTATAAAGCGTAGAGAGAATTCCTTGAAATTCCTAGAGCAGGTGGGGAGGATGAAAGAGAAATATTAGTGGTTTCCTCTCAATGCTGCGCATCTGTTAGCTAGTGCTGTGTGGTGTGTGCCATTGGTGGATGTCATGTGGCAACACTCAAGTGGTTGGCTGGCCCTGCCTGCTAAATGTGGAGTTTATTTGGATTCCCTTTATGTGCGCATGAGATAAAAGAGATTATATAAAAAAAAAAAAAAAAATTGTAGTCTTTATGTTTTACTTTAACTGCTAGAATAAAACTATGGTTGGGCATTATAAAATACAATTAATATCACAAGCCTAGTCTTTAAAACTGTTGGCCGATAACAGTATACAGTAGGTATATCATGTACCAGTGTTGCTTTGGTATAATTTGAATACTATTATACATTTTTTATCAATATTAATAGTGCTGCATTAAACTTATTTCAGTTAGATGTCCAAACAAAGTGTTCCTTTAGCTCAATTGGTAGAGCATTGCGCTATGAAGTGCAAGGTTGAGGGTTTGATTGCCCGAGAACACATGATAGGTCAAAATTGATAACCTGAATGCACTGTGAAGGCGGTCGCACACCGGACGAGAAGCGCTGCGTCGCGTCGCGCCAACATGTAGGACAACTTGAGGTATCGCACACCGGACGCGCACATTCTATATGCGGGAGCTCAATTTCGCAGCAAGATGGGTGAGTTTTAACTTCATCTATTATTATTATTTTAAATATATGATTTTAATTGATAAAAGCTGAGTTTTGAACGTTAATTAATGAAAAGAATCTGTGTTATAATAAGTCTGTTATTGTTTTGTTGTGTCTGTTGTCTAGGCAACTGTGCAGCCTGACTGAAAACGTAACCAAACACTTTGTAATGTTTTATTTGAATAAAACAAGTGTAATGTATTTTAGTTTAAGTTTCAGTTTATAACATCTGGGTTTTTTAATATAAAACTATGCAGATGGCGCTCTGTGGCGCGACAGAAATTTGAACAGACGCCGATTGTGTGTACACTCATAGAGAATAATGTGTTCGAATTTTAAAGACGTGGCACGCCGCGACGTGACACTGCGCTTCTCGTCCGGTGTGCGACCCCCTTAAGTCGCTTTGTATAAAAGCATCTGCTAAATGCATACATTTAAAATTCAAAAATGTATTTTTACATTTAAAACAACATTTAAAATCTTCAATAAATTTAAGTTATTTATTTAAATTAACAAAAAAGTGATTATATGTATTCAATTACTGTATTTTTTAGAAAAGTATTGCACATTACAATGAAACCTAATCAATAAATAAACAGCAAAACTTTACAAAAGCACTCATTTGGTTAACGTTATTTAATGCATCATGAACTTTGGTATCTGTGGTGTTCATGATCGGAGATTAATATGCGTTATTAATTAGCAAAGTTTGACAGTATTCATTTTCATATCAGCCTGTCAGAAAAAATTTAAATACTTCAGTCAGATGCCATTGATTCAGTAACCTCTCTAACTGAATTAATTCTATAAATGATTCATTCCAGTTTTGAACAATTTATTGTACCGACTCATTAGAGTCATTGTTAGTTAATTGGACTACACTGTTTGCGCTGTACGTTTTCCCAAATTCATCATTACTAAGAATAAAAAAAATGATTTATTTTGGTTGTTTTTCCTTTTGTTCAATTTGTACACACAATTTTGCAAGAGGGCACAAAACATTCACAAATGCTGAATAATTTGCTCCATGTAGCACCATTAATCTGTTTGAATCAAAGGTTTGGTCTGTGATTTATGACAGAGAAGACCTACATGTGCTGCTGTCTCATTAGCACATATTATACCCCTTAATGAAGCAAGAACTTACAAGATGTTGCAGTGGTTCTTCCTGTTTAAACCCCGCCCATGTGTACTTGGCCCATTTACGGTCAACAGATGAATAATTAGTGCTGTTTTGCATGCTGACTTAGCAAATAGGGTGAAGTTGCATGCTCTGGTGTTTTTGTAGACAATTGTTGCTAATTTGTCATTTAGTTTATGCTTTTATCCAAAGCAATTACAGGGCATTTAGAGTATGCATTTTGCAGGTGTGTTCTCTGGGCTGAACCCATGACTTTGTGATTGTTTGCACCAGCATGCATACTTACCTGCTATATAGTATGCACAAAGTATGTCAAACACTCATTTTGTGTTATGATACATTAGCCAAATAAAGACCGCAACTTGAGATTATGAAGTACGAAATTCAGTTTTATATAGTATATTATTATATTTTCATATATATGTATATATATTATATTAGATTTTGTTTTTCAAAATTTTAGGAATTTTGTTGCGTTTATTTATTTATATTTTATACTACTATTTTAGGTTCATTTCTGTTATTTTTTTAATTTATTTCCAATTAGTAATTTTTGGGCTTCAACTTAAATTCAGTTAATAAATTGATCATTTAATTATTAATTAATATTTCATATATTTCATCTCTCTATCACACACTCTGTTTTATTTTTTTAATCTTAACTTTATTTCAATCAACAATAATGTTTTTAATAGTTTATTTTAATGTTTTAATTGTTTTTTTTTTTATGTCTATTTTATTATATATATATATATATATATATATATATATATATATATATATATATATATATATATATATATATATATATATATATTGAAGTTTTAGCTTTAGTTACATTAGTACATTAAGATAATATAAATGAAAATGTTGCCTTGGCTACTAGCTGAAACAAAGTAAGTTTAGTTATATATATATAATTTTTTTTTTTTTTTTTTCAAGTAATGGTGGAACAGGTGGTTTCTTTTTTATCCCAAAGCCATACACTTCAAAAAAGGTCAATAGTGGGACACTCATGCTGTGAATGCTTAACAGGGAGTCTTGGCTGCTTCCCAATAGATGCATTTATCAGAATGACCAATAATACTGCAATAAAGTCTGCCAGACATGAGCAGATGTAGAGTTAGCATTTTCATCCAATGCTAAATGCTGGATTGGGAACTCAGTTACTAGATAGATTTACAGCAGATTAAAAGAGCCTGTTCAGTCCCGTCCGTACTAGGTTATTGACTGCTAGTGATCAGTCATCAGCTTCCAATGAAGCAAGTAGTGTTTGTGCTGGTAGACAGCTGGGCTCGGACTCAAAAGCAGTTTGGATAGACTTCATCAAGAGTGCTGAACATGTAATATCCATTTCTAAACACTACATTCCTGGAATGGAACAGATTAGCCTTGTTCTTCCCTTGTTCTTCCTCTTGGAGCAGCATGGAATTCTGTGTTTGCAAGACTTCCGAAGCCTTCTATAAAACTAGCTTTAAAGAAAGCGATTGCACACATTTACTCTGTTAATATTGTGCTTATAATTTTGGACTCAGATTGCTATAGTTAGCACTAATAACCTGATTTAACTGTAAGCTAAAATGTACAAGCACAGCATTACAGCTAATTGACCTAAATGGAAGGCGAAAGTCCATCAGGAATAATTTGTTAAAGTCTATCGTAGATGTTTCAGAGTGCTGGCATCTGCCCAGTCCTGGGACTTTAGTCCGGATCGATTCATCTCGTTCTACGGATCTTTCATCAACGGCTGAACTCTCTCTTTTCTGCCAGCAGCTTTCCTCCCACTCCTCTGATCCTCTCCAACTCTTTCTATCATTCTCTTACCATCTGTAGCTCCTGGCACGACTCTGAATGATAATAAATAGAATTAAGACTGTTTCATTACTGTGACTTAAAGAAATAGCTCACCTAAAAATTGTAATTTACTAACCCACTTGCCATTCCAAACCAGGATGGTTTTCTTTCTGTGCAAGACCAATTTAGAAATTGTAAATAATGTATTAGTCGCCCTTTTACTTTTACAATGAATAGTAATGGACACTTTTTTTTTTAAAAGATTCAAAAAAAGCACAAAAGCACCATAAAAGTATCATATGTATAGCTTTGCGACAGACAAATCTAAGTCGCAGTTCAGATCAGTGTATCTCTGTCACTGAGTTGAGCTCAGTCTGGTTTGTGAATGAATCACTTGGAGTGGTTTTGTGAACGCAATAACTTGATTCATTGAATATTTGTAATTTTTTTTTTTTTTTTTTTTTTTTTTTTTTATAAAATGTGTTTTACATTTTTTTTCATGGGATTAAAAAAACATTTTTTGATAAAAATGTGTGTTTATATATATTTGTATATACAAACACATTTTTTTTTACACACACACACACACACACACACACACACACATATATATATATATATATATATATATATATATATATATATATATATATATATATATATATATATATATATATATATATGTGTAAAATATTCTGAAAAAAAAAAAATATATATATATATTAAAGATAAAACCTTAGGCTGAGTAGATATTGACAAAAAATGTATAGTTTGACTTCAGAAGAAAGGGGTCCACCTGTGGAGAGGAATGTTGACTTACGCATGTGATTTTACGGCTGGAAATGTTTTCTCTGAGAAAGTGCTGAGGGCATGTTTATAGACTGTATGGAGTATTTTGTCATGTGTGTTCCATTAGACTATGTGTTCATGTGTATGTATGTATCTGTGGGCGACTGGGGCGAAACAGGAGGTTGAGACATAAAATCCAAGGGCACCTGACAGTGACATGCAGAAGGAAGCATCTCAGAGGCGATGGACACTGCATGAATGCTTTTTTGGTTTTCACTGGCATGCAACGCTAGGCACGAACAGGATGGAAATCAAACCCCCTCCCCCTCCCCCATCTTCAATGAACAGGTTATGAAGGATTTGGCCGGCTTGAGGTTTCAAACACAACAGCAGAGTTTGTGGAGGAACCAGGTTGTATTTTCTGGAATCTCATTTCCCTGAGCCAGGACACACCCCATCAGCAGAGGGAAATATATTCTGGCTTCCTTCCGATATAGCTATTATCCTCTAATAGGAATACAACAGCATTTCTGCTGAACAATACCCCAGTTCTGCAGTTATTTCTGCAAACTTAGTTATTTTTCAGCACAGGCCTAAAGGCTTTCTCTAATTACTTTGGAGGAAAAACTTGTAGTGAAAGTAGACGGGGCTGAAGGGGCCTCTGGCAGGTGTTTCAGTTTAAAACTTCAGACAGAACAATAGGATAGGATGTTTTACCCAGACAAAAGGATCTAGCATAAGGAATGGCTTTTCCTTTGCTTTTCAAGGCTGGAATCAATTTAACTGCACGTACCCAGACGTCCCCAGCACAGCTCCCCCTGTTGGCTCTGAGGAAATCCCAGCTGGCATGTTTCCTCCACCTTTGCCCTGTATTCTAGGAATCTCACAGATGTCCAGTCCCAGCTGATGTGTCCCTTGAGAGGAGGTTTTCATTTCCTCCTGAGGGCTGATGTTTGCTCTCACAGAATGTAAGGCGGACCTGGGAAGCTTTTGGTCAGTGTTGTAGGGTTCGCCAGGTCAGCTGTTACTGGATCAACACTGTACAGTTCCAATGAGACTCTGCATCTTCCTGATTAAAGCCACAGCTCCGCCATCAATTATTTACTTTCATTGTATTCAAATCCCATTCAACTTTATTTGAGTTCTTTTCCATAGAGTGAAAATGAATATGGTGCTGTTGAGCTCCAAAAAGCACTATCGGTCTGCACAATGCGCTTCGTTCCAAGACTCTTAAATTTCATTTGCATGATATACATTAATCTTTTCGTGGCTTGCATATGACACATTCAAAAAAGTGGTGCTTACTTTAAAAGAAGTTTAAATTAAAAAAACAAAACATGTCTCTAGACCTTATTTTTTTTATCTTAAAGAAGATAATTTAATGAATGTTGGTTACCATACAGTTTCAGATACCACGGACAGTTGTATTTTTTGTTCATACAATGGAAGTAAATGGGAACCAAAATTGTTTAGTTACCAACAATCATTAATTCATTATTAATTTCCTAAGATGAAATAAGGTCATAGAGGTTCCTCAAGTTTAAAACCATTGTAATATATTGTGTTCATAAGTTTGCAGTTTATTTTATTTTTATTTTTGTATTTATTATTTTTTTAAAGAAATTAATACTTTTATTTAGCAAGACCTGATTAAATAAATCAAAAGTGACAGAAAGGACATTTTATATTTTTTTGTTTAAAAAAAAAAAAAGTTGTTCTTCTAAACTTTCTAATCATAAGAGCAAAAATAAATGGTTTCCACAAGTATTAAACAACACAACTGTTCATAAAATTGACAATAAGATAAGTTTCTCGAGCAGCAATGATGCTGAAAATTCAGCTTTGATCACAGGAATAAATTATATATTTTTTTAAATACATGCAAATATAAAATTATGAAAAATGTTACAGCATTATTTTTTTATACTGTATTTTTAATCAAATAAATGTAACTCTTGTCAGCATAATAAAACATATTTCAAAAATTTTCAAGAAACTTTACAAAATTGTGAATGTGTTTTTATGTATTTATTGTCTGTTAAATCTATGTGGAGAACAATTTTGCACAAGTGGTGTTTCACCCTCATGACCCTCAGCACGATGCTACAGAAAGCAGTGGATGCGCTTGTTGGTTTATCACGTCACATCTGGTCAGGACACGGTGTAAACCTGCACAGGAAATGGAGCAAATAGAACACAGGAGCACTGGCTAGTATAACAATCCCGATGACATCACGAGTTTAATGAGCAACAGAAGGACCATGTGTTGTTTTCTTAAGAGGAACGTGAGATCTGAAACCCAGTCCTGGCCATTTGTCAGAGCAGAACTGGTTCATGTTAGAGCTCCATATGTTTGTAACTCCAGCTGAAACACAGACCTTTAGCTGACCCGTTCTGATCAGACCATGTCTACACACGAGGTGATCCATGTTCATATTCCGTGAACATATTTTTAATAGGCATATTATCACATTTACATTTGTGTTCATGTCTGTGTGTTTAATAGAGCTCATTGTTCACTCACATTTCTTTTAATTAAAACGAGGTAATGCAGCATAATGCTTGAATTTGTCATAATTTAAATGCCAAGAAAAGGTAGTTTACCTCATTTTGTTTGGGACAAGAAGGGATTTCCTCCAGATGAAGACAGTAAATGTTGAAGTGTTATTTTAAGTATTTTTAATAAAGATGGGGGAATTTTTTTTTTCTTTTTTTTTTTTTAATTGTTCCATTATGTTGAGATTTGGAAAAAGAAAGAAAAAGAAAGGTTTGTTTTATGACAAGTTAACATGAGTTATGATATTTCACTGTATTCCTTTAGTCAGAAAAGGTTGTTTGCATTTAGCTGATTGTAGTATTTATTAATATTTTGAATTGCATATTTGCGTTCAGTCTCATTTTTACTGTTGTATCTTAACTTTATTCTTAGTCATTTTATTTCATTTAGATGTTTACATTGAAGCTTTTCATTTAATATTTATGTTTTATATTATTTCATGTTAATGTTAAGAGGATAGCTTACTTCCAGTATGAGAAACCACATTTGAAGCCTAAGAATAATTTTGACAATTTTTAGCAGTAATAAAAGAGCTTCTCTCTTTCATATGTATAGCTTTATGTGGCAGTGGATTGTTTGTCAGGATTCAGTGCAACATCAAGGCATATTTTTTTATTTCTGGATGTCCTTTATGCATTTTTTTGTGTGTGTGTCAATGGCGACTGAAGCTTTTTAAAAGTAGTACTAAAATGTGTATTAAAATCTATTTGATTTTTTTTATTATTATTATTATTTTGATGTCTGCAATGTCGCTCCAGCGCTCTCTTTTGCACATTTGACGCAATGCCACCATCATTTTTGAAGGTTTACTTGGCTTTACTCTACACCTATATACTCTATTTTTTCCAGTCTTGCCATTTTCTCTCCTCTTTTTGTATTCTTCATTCCTTTTATGTTCTTTGTTTCTGAGTTCACACTTTCTGTACTTCTCTCTCACGCTCATCTTTTCTTCTGATATCATAATTTTTGTCCTGACTGTAGTGACTTCTCAGCTTCTACTGTCCTCTTTCATTTCATCTGTCTCAATTTATATTAGCGAAAGATCTCTCTCTCTCTCTCTCTCTCTCTCTCTCTCAAACACACACACACACACACACACACACACACACACACACAGGAGATTGCTGGCATCTTTACCCCTTCTGTGATCAGTGGCTGGTGATGTTCTGGCTGTTTCTCTCAAAATTCTCCCTTTGTTGTATCCAATTTCAGCAGTTTTTTTCTTTGTCTAGGCTTCAATTACACCTTCATCCTTTTTGCTCAATTTTCTAGAACATTTGTTGGTAGATGCATGTTTGCCCTCTAGTAGCGCCTCTCTCTCTCTCTCTCTTTCTCTCTTGTTTATCATGCTGTTTTTTCACATAGTCGAGGTTCGAGTGCAGCAACCCCCATAGGCACGCTTGCTGTACAAACATCATTATTGATATCCTTGTGGCATCACAACAGACACACTCTCCTCTGTTCCCCATCGTCAAAGCCTGTACTATCCACGCTCGAGGTCCACACAAACATTGCGACATCATGTCCAGCGACACAGTTCTCATTCCAACCCTTTTCAATCCAGTTTGCAGGAGGGTTTTGTGTTCTCAGGGTTACGGCACACAGGCTCCATTTAGACCTGCTGAAACTCATGTCAGTAAACTTCTCCAATGTGGTTCTGTGGGGATCAGGAGCCCTGACGGGGGAATCAAGTTTAGTTCACAGGCAGAGCTGGGCTGGGTGGGACCAGACTGAACAGGAAGTCAATCAGCTCTGCTTGATATTGGGTTTATTTACACAATGGGCAAATGGAGGGATGGAGTTAAAGAAATGTGAGAAGTTGAAGAAAGGAAAAGGAAGACCACATGCTTTTGGTTTAGGCCAGATTTGATCTGAATCTTGGCTAGAAAACCTTAAAGGGATCGTTCAACCAAAAATACAAACTCTGTTATCATTCTTTTTAGAACCTTAGAAGATGAATAATTCCATTTATGTTCCATAAAGTCTTAGAGGTTTGGAATGACATGAGGGTGAACTGTCTCTTTAAGACAAGCAAACCCACACTGTAGCATGTACTTATCTGTATCAAAATGAACCACTATCAGAAGAGTATTTACACAGGGCTCCAGATAAACCACAGGGCATTCTGTCTGATACCTCACTGAGCAGCTCTGCTCCTGGAGGAATTCAATTATATCTTACTTTGCCGTGTTCCACAGTCTGAGTCAACGACAGGAGCGGGAGGTGCTGCATCACTGAATCCGATCTGAGTATGCTGACCGCTTTTCTTATTTACTGGCTGTTATTGATAAGGAGAGGAGAAGCATGTTCAGGGAAGATGACCCAACTTCAGACTTCAACCTTATGCTATCTAGTTTGACATATGTTACATGTATTTATATTTTTTAATAAATATTTTTTTTGATTTTTTTATTTTATTTGCCATTAACTAGTGTATTTTGTTTATAGCTTTACTGTCAATTATTCAGAATGATTACCAGAACTTTTCTCATAGCCGAACAGTTTTAATATAAAGCCATGTGGGAGACAGTATGAAACACCAAAAAGTCATGGATGGTTAAGAAATAAACAGCTGTTGTGAATAACTTCTTGCTTTATTGCAAGGAATAATTGTCATTAAAACAATAAAAAATGTACATGTACATTCCTTTTCAGAAACTCAATTCTCACAAACTTCACGATTTAGTAAGGTTTCCATTAGCATGTTGTTGAAAAGCTTTTCTGCTAACCAGTGAAAGGCACAGCAACAGTGTGCTTTGTTTTTCATTAAGGAGAATTTTATTGCTTCAGGAACATTATACCATGTTACACTTGGTTTGTTTTAATGCCTTTTACCTAAAACGTTTTGGACATTGGAGCTGGTTTCTCTGTACTCAGACTCTCTCTCTGAACATCACCCAGTGACGCTGCATTAAGGGTTTGTTCCTGTAAGACGGTCAAGGTCTCTAAATCAGACCTTTCACTCGTTGTTTCTGTGTGGACGGCCGGGCCAAGACGCTTTTTGGCAACATTCTCCTTTTTTTTCTTTCATTACTTTAATTGCTTTTAACCTATAATTAATGTTCATACAGTGAGAGAAAGAACTAAGCATTTCTGTGTAAGTCGCTCTGATTAAATTTTGTCCTGCTGCTTTGACATGCACAGTAGCTTTCTCTGCCTGCCTTTCAAAAGTTTCTTAACGCACTGAATCAGCTTAAGATGTATCAGAAATTTTGATTGGATTGACGCAAGTATGTTCTTGCCATCTTTTCTACAGGGAATGCAATTTTGTAGCCTGCCAAGATAGTAATAGTGTAAAGTAGTTTAAAGGGTTAGTTCACCCAAAAAGGAAAATTATGTCATTAATAACTCACCCTTATGTTGTTCCAAACTCTTAAGACCTCCATTCATCTTCAGAACACAGTTTTAGATATTTTAGATTTAGTCCGAGAGCTTTCTGACCCTCCATTGAAGCTGTGTGTACGGTCTACTGTCCATGTCCAGAAAAGTAATAAAAACATCTTCAAAGTAGTCCATGTGACATCAGAGGGTCAGTTAGAATTTGTTGAAGCATTGAAAATACATTTTGGTCCAGAGAAAAGGAAAAAGAAAAGAGAGATGTATGTATAAGGCGAAGGGGAGTGTTCCTTGTGTTAAATCTAATTTTTATTTATTTTATTTATTTATTTTTTTAATTTTTTTTTTCTCTCCCCTATTGTATAGAGGTTATTGTTAAGTACTGGTAAACATTTGAATGAACTTGGCTGGAAAACCAGGTTGATTATTGTACAATCTCTCTGTTTTCTTTGTATTTGCATAATAAAAAACAATTATAAAAAAAAAAAAAAAAAAAATAAAATACATTTTGGTCCAAAAATAACAAAAACTATGACTTTATTCAGCATTGTCTTCTCTTCAGGTTCTGTTGTGATTTTCCTTAAGAAATGTGTCTTAAGCACCAAATAAACACATTAAAATTATTTCTGAAGGGTCATGTGACACTTATTCTGAAAATTTGACATTGTCATCACAGGAATAAATTATATTTGACATTTTATTGAATCAGAAAGCAGTTATTTTCAATTGTAATAATATTTCACAATATTACTGTTTTTACTGTATTAATTACTGTATTACTATATTATTTTTATCAAATAAATGCAGCCTTGGTGAGCAGAAGAAACTTCTTTCAATATGGCGGAACACACCGAACAAGCAACAATGAAATAAACAATGGCAGAGAAAGAATCAAAGCTACAGCCAAGGATAAGAGGGCTCAAAAATGTGAACTTTGTGAGATGTTACTAGAGCAGAGAGTTCAGTGGAAACTTTATATGTTCCAAATGCGATAAGATTAAGGAATTGCAGGAAAAGCTTATTGAAATGCATAGGAAGATGCAGATTTCTGATGCTACAGCTTCAGCTGTGAGACGCTCAACACCATGGGCCCAAGGGAAAATCAGTGGAAACAGGTGACTATTTTAATAATACCTTGTCTGAACATTACAAGGTGTCATGTGGGGTCTCTCATGTATCCGTTTTAGGACCACTGCTTTTTAATATCTGTTAGTTATCTCTCAGTCACATCATCAGGAAGCACAATATCTCTTTTATTAAAAAAAAAAAAAAAAAAAAAAAGTTTTTATAGTTATGCTGATGACACACAGCTGTATGTAACTGTCTCCTGACAGGGGCGTAGCCATCTTTTCAGAAGTGAGGGGGACAGAAATTACACAGACACAGATTCATTTATTTTATCCAAAGTACAGCAAAAGCAGTAATATTGTGAAATATTTATACTATTTAAAATAACTGTTTTCTATTTGAATATATGTATTCCTGTCTTCGATTATATATATATATATACATTGTTAAATAAATTCTAGAAATTAATACTTTTAATTAGCAAGGATTATTTAAATTGTTCAAAGGTGATGATAAAGACATCCTTTTACAAGAGATTTCTATTTCAGATTAATTTTGCTCTTCTGAACTGTCTATTCATCAAAGAAACCTGATCAAATAAATTCAGGCTTGGTGAACAGAAGAGACTTCTTTAAAAAAACATTAACAAGCTTACTGTTCAAAAACTTTTGTCTGGTAGTGGATACTATAGGCAACTTAAATTTTTCTCTAATGTCTAGCTTTTAATTGGCTGAGAAATCTCGTTGTTTTTTGAGTTGTCTTTGTCTTTTTTAAAGCTCATGTATGTAATATAAAAAAAAAAAACACACAAAACAAAACACTGCATTCTATCATCTGAAGAACATTGCTAAAGTAAGACCATTTCTCTCTCTGAGCAATACAGAAAAAATGTATGCATAACTAGCAGGCTTGACTAATGCACTCCTTTCAGGTTTATCAAAGAATACAATTAATCAACTACAACTAATCCAAAATACTGCTGCTCGAATATTGACAAAAGCCAAAAAGAGAGGTCACATTACACCTGTATTAAAGTCATTACACTGGTTACCTTTTCATTTTCGTTTTGATTTTGAATGGTAGTGTATATTCATAATTTCACAGAATTTAAATAAACAACTTTTTCCTTAGAGTTTTTTCATTTAAAAATCTCAAAAAGGGAGACAGAATTAAACTTGAAAACACCCTAAATGAGTCAAAAACATAGTAATGAACAGCAGGGGATACTTTCTGTATGTACTTTCCAAACTAACAGATTCACTCAAATGAATCAGACCAGTAAAAATTGACATTAAAAACAGTGTTTGGTCATGTTACACCACTACTCATTAGAAAATTAGATTGTTAGTGGAAAAGTTAAAGTATTTTGAAGATTATCTATGCCAACACTACTGCTATAGAATTATTAAAACTGCCACACTATTCTTAGTTAGTTATTTCCCCACATTTTATATTTAAGAGACAGAAAACATTGAGTCCTTGCTCCTGCATTCATTGTCATTTTAGTCAACAGGAGAAGAAACCAATGGAACCGAGAGAGAGAGAGAGAGAGAGAGAGAGAGAGAGAGAGCGAGAGAGAGTGGGGGTTATGAGCTCAGAGTTTAAGATGAAATGCTCACGCAGTGCCGTCCATCTGGTCTGCTTGGTCAGTACCGGTTTGTTGCCCAATGGAGGTGAGAAAACATAGTCTGTGTCTTTCCAAAGAGTCAGCAAACATGCATTCACACACAAATATGCACACGCACTTGCATCTGAGGCAAGGTAATACCTCAAACAAGATGTCCAAAACTCAAAACCTAATGGTGATTCCAGTGACCTTTGAAACTGAGCATCAATCTGAGGCCACTAGCTCATGTAATGTTAAGTGGTAAGTAAAACTTCAGCTACAGTTGACTTTTGGTAGGTCAGAGAACCACAAATAATTAATAATTAATAACAAAAACAATAAAATAAAATAAAATAAATAAAAATCATGACAGTAAATAACTAAAAGTAATGATATTACCCTGAACCTTTTCTACCAAAAAGTGGTGTTATGTTAGAAAATGTGCTCTCATTGTCTTTGTCACATTGCATTGTGCAAACAACTTTACAGCCGAGCGAACTGAATAATGAAATGTGCAATATGCTAAAATGCCTTCTGTTATGTTTAAATAGTTCAAGTTCATAATTGAGAATTACAGTAGTTTGTCCTAAATGGATTTTCCATATTCATTTACTTAATCAGCTTTTTCAGATGGTAAATTAACATATTTTTCTCTCTGAGTCATTTAAGTCTTCTATTTTTTTCTTTTATTATTAATATTTAGTTAAATGCAACTTATATCCCTAACATTTTTTTTTGTTTCTGTTACATTAGCTTATTCCTTAGATGTTTTATATGTTTTATATTTATATACACTGTATATATAGCTACTTATTACATAATAAGCATGTTTCTTTTTTTATAATCCACAATTACAATTAATACTTATTATCCAGATTACACTACAGATAAGGTGATGAAATGGTTAATATTATGGTTTCTAAAAAAGTGTTTGTAAATAAGATGAGATGAATGAGGTTTATATTTTCCATTGATTTTTCCTGAAGACACTTAAGACTCATTAATTATATTATATCAAATTTTAAGCATTTAATCTTAGTTAAAAGGGTCTGATGGTGCTATTGGATTTATACAATTTTTTGAGAGATTCCATCAACCTTCTAGTATCTATTGTACATGTAGAGTGTGATAACACAAAAGCTCTGAGACAAAAGCTTTCATGGGCACAAAATAAAACATTTAGAAAATCAAATTTGAATTCATTCTCATCTGCTAAAAAGCCAAAGCTAAATACACAAATCAAAACTGAAACATGCATGGATACAAAAGCAGTAAATTACCCAGAATGCTTTGTGGGAATGATGCAGTGCCCAGTGTCATTCGATCACTCAACTAGAATAATGCTAGACCGCCTTCTAACCCAGCACTCTCTCGATATCTGTCTCGGTCTTTTCCTACTCTGCCGTTTTGGCTGTGGTACATTTGTGGTACAGAAAAAAAAAGCGCCACATGCAGGAATGATTCTAGACACTTTAAGAAAACACTAAGGAATAAATTCACAAAAAAGCTTTTACACTCACTGGGAGTGTGAATTGAAATGTTTTCTTGTGTGTATGTGTGTGGTTTTTGCAAGACTGATAATAAAGGGATAAATGATCACAACATTTATCGGAGAAAAATAATCTAGTCAAAATCAAGCAAGCACAAATTTCCTCTAGCATTTCTCAGAAAACAGTTTTAAAATGTTCTAAAAACTGTTTTTTAAATGTATTTACATATTTTAAGTTACCAAAAAGCTTTTAAGACCAAGCTGCAATTTTAAAGAAATAGTTCAACCCAAAATAAACGTGCTAAAAATGTACTCACCCTCAGGCCATCCAAGAGTTTGTTTCTTCGTAATAGATTTGGACAATTTGCTCACCAGGTATCCTCTGCAGTGAATGGGTGCTGTCAGAATGAAAGTCATTCAATGAATTTCTTGTGAAGTGAAACGCTGTGAGTTTGTCAGAAACAAATCCTTTATTAAGATGTTTTAACTTGAAGCTATGACATCTGGTTAAAATACCAGTCCTTTATCTTCTAATAAAGGCCATCCCCTGCTGTCCTCTCATATCCACTGACAAATTTGATTAAAACGGTGGCCTCTTGTAGAACTGTTTTCTTGGTGTGTGTGATCTGTGCATATTTCTCTCCTGATTCAGATGAGATGACTTTTCAATGGAGAAAGCTGTATGGCGGAAGCAACAGTTAGAGTTTAAAAACGTCTTAATGATCGATATATTTCTCACAAACACTGCTTTTTGCTTTACAAGACATTAATTGATGGACTGGATTTGAGTGGATAACTTGTGGATTATTGTGATGTTTTTTATTCAGCTGTTCTGATGGCACCCATTCACTGCAGAGGATCCATTGGCGATCAAGTGATGTAATACTACACTTCTCCAAATCTGTTCTGATGAAGAAACAAACTCATCTGAAGGTCAGTACATTTTTCAGCAAATTTTCATTTTTGGGGGAACTTTTCCATTTAGGAAATGTATATTTGTTTTAAAATATAATGTTGTGAAAGGACTGCTATATATATCTGGAAAGAGAAAGCTGTAAGAATGTAAGTTGTAAGAGTCTTTGACAGAAGAACAATGACAGTAAAAACATACCAGTTATAGTCAGAGAAATAAGATTACTGCTCGAGTCATGGAGATGAAAAATCATGTCTGCTTTTGCTATTTAATGCACAATAAATGAGTTCTTGCACAGGGGCCTGTGTCACCCACGGACTGTCCTCTCCAGACAGAGTAAGATTCTGTTAAAGTGTGTGTATATATATGTACCTGTCTGAGAGGGAGAAAGTAAAAAGTTGGAGACGGTGAGCGCAGGAGTCTGCGTGTCTATCTTTATCACCTGCACTTTGCAAATGAAGTTGGCTCGGCTGCATGGCTTCAGGCTTGAATCTTATTTATGAGCTCTGCAGCAACACTTACATTAAGAATATCAGACTCACCGTTTGCTGACACTCATCACAGTGGTTACTGGGCAGAAGAGCCAATGTCTCTAACAGCAGTGTGTCTGGGATGCTAAACTATTGACGTGTGTGTGTGTGTGTGTGTGTGTGTGTGTGTGTGTGTGTGTGTGTGTGTGTGTGTGTGTGTGTGTGCGTGTGTGTGCGTGTGTGTGTGTGCGTGTGTGTGCGTGTGTGTGTGTGTGTGTGTGTGCGTGTGTGTGGCTGTGTTCGGAATGTAATATACAGTACTTCTTGCATACTGCTAACTGTGGGTTATGTATTATAATGCCTAGGGTTTTATTTACCAAAAATATATCACACTAAGAAATAGTATACATTCAGAAACAATTCTAGTATGCAGAATTGTAGTGTGCTTATTGTAGTGCAATAGCCCAGTTATCAACATGGAAATAAATATGGTTATTTTACACTTTTAATCCAATTTTGTGTGAACGAAAACATGCTGACTGCGTTTTCTGAGATTGCGTCTAACTGTTTTAGACACTGTGTGCTCTGATAAATCTCTTTAAGGGGCGCCGTTTTTCCTGATTTCCCCAGATTAGGTGCTGATCGTGTAGTGTGGAATGATCTCCCGCCCAAAGCTGTCAAAACAATGCTGTTGTTGACTGCTGATGAAAATGAGCCCACCATCTGTGAGAGGAATTATTCCCTCAGAAAAATTCACTCCAGATTCTGGGAATAAGCATCTCCAGCCAGCCGCCACATTCTGGGCCATGATAGCCCATCTACTTCTGCCTCTATTTTGTCCACACAGGGCGCTGGCTCGAATGCATTTTAATATAAACTGCTGATAGGACGGCAGGAAATATGATGGAGGAGTGTAATAGAGGATGATGAAAGATAGATAGAGGGAACGAGGGGTGAGGGGTGGCCGGTGGGACTGATGGTAAAGAAATGGCTCTTAAGATGTGATGTTCCATTAGCAAAGCAGCAGTGACACTCTTAATACAGCCATCAATCAAAAGCAACGGGACATTGTAAGGTCAGAATCTCCTCTGCTCGTAACATAACAGAAATGAACAGGCAGAACATCATCTTTTGAGTCATGATTGCTCTTATGGCACATCTCAGAAAGCATATAAAGTAGTGAAGATCGAAGGGGGGGGGGGGGGAGGGGATGACAGAACATAAAAAAAAAATGGTGTATTAAAAAAGTATACACTACCATTCTAATTGTGTGGTAATTTTCTGAAAGCTGCATCTATTTAATCAAACATTCAGTAAAAACAGAAATACCGTGAAATATTGTTACTATTTAAAATAACTGTTTTCTATATATAGTACAATTTTATTTATTCCTGTGATGCAAAGCTGAATTTTCAGCATCATTACTCCAGTCGTCATTTTAATATGCTGATTTGATGCTCAAGAAACAATTATTTATTATTATCATTGTTGAAAATATCTGTGGTGCTTCATATTTTTGTGGAAACCAATTTTTTTTTTTAGGATTCTTTGATGAATAGGAAGTTACAAAGAACAACATTTATTAGATTTTTTTTTTTTTTCTTTTTTTACCATGTAAATGTCTTTACTGTCACTTTGGAACAATTTAATGCATTATTGCTAAATAAAAGTATACATTTATTTTTTAAATACTTCTGGATGGTTTTGTATTCTTTGCATTCTTGTTTGGTATTTCAAATTATCAATAATAATATTGGAATAATATTATTAGTATTCTGTGAAAGCTTGTTTCCGTCACGATTCGTGATGGAAACAAGCTTTCACAGAATACTAATAATATTATTCCAATATTTTTCCAATATATATATATATATATATATATATATATATATAATTTTTTTTTCCTTTTTTTTTTTATTCCATGTGAGTTTATATAAACTCACAGTTGTGAGCTATAAAGTCCAATTCTGAGGGGGAAAATCAGTTCAATATAAAGTAAAAAGAGTCTGAATTGCTATATGTGAACTTGCAATTGCGAGGAAAAAAAGTCAAAGTTACCTTTTTTCCTTTTGTATTTAGTGGAGGAAACAAGCCGGAGCTTGTGTTGGTTCTTTGTTGAGTTTTGACCAGTGTGGTGAATCTGGTCTGATTCAGAGTCAACTGAATCTCCTTGTTTGTTGAAATTCTTTCTTGTTTTTTGTTGGTCATTGAGTCCCCAGTGGTTTCAAGCAAACGAAACACTGCCCTTATTAGCTGAGGATCAGAGAAGCAGACCTGACATCAGTTCTGATAATCAGATGAGTCAACATATATCTGAATCTGGATGAGGTCACTTCAGGGAACTGCTGTCAAACATAAGCTGGGATGAAATATCATCATACCTGTGATTGTTCATCCTGAAATAAGCATGATTAAACCCTTAAGGTATAACAAATAATGCTATATTGTCAACTCTGACCTTCACTGAATCAATACTTCCAGATATCAGCATGACTATTGTTGCTGGGGCGATGACACAAGACTGACCCGCCTCCTTCCGCTTTAATGAGGAACCGGAAATTTCACTGCTAGAATAAATCAGCCTGCCTAATTGACATGCATAACTTACTTATCATGTGAATCTCTCAAAACCTGACAAAAACATTTCCATGTCACATATCAGCACAAAATCTAAATAAAGAAAGTGAAATGATGCCTAATTTAAGGAGAATATTTTTTTTTCAACATTATTTTCATTATTGATTGATTGCAGTCTGTTTCATTGCCTTTATGCCATTTACTCCGATTTACATATTTTCCCCCACTGCTACATTTATTTATTTAGTGTAGTATTTGTTTAACTGTCTTTATGCCATTTAACCTAATTAAACAATATTCCTTTGCTGTATTTATTTATTGATTTATTTTATGGTTTTATTCACTTGTAGTATATCTTGTAATGTCTTTCCTTTGATGCATATCTAATTAAGAATTGTAATAAAATGTTTTAACTGATCAGAGTAAATTTAGTCACCCCATCGTTATATTGCCTAGAATGAAAAATGGATCTTTATTTTGCGATTTTCTAAAGATTTCATTAATCAGAGTTAGATGACCGTAAATGTAACCTAAATAATAATATGACAAATTTAATATTGTGCATCCTTAATCATTGTCTTACATTAATTCTATTTTGTTGTCTGTTCAGCAAGGTATTATGCCCATCGAGATTATTCAGCATGGCCTTTTCCATAAATACAGACTTAGTGGTGGCAGTTTACCAGCAAAAGCTGAAATTTTCCTTCTATTGACCTTAATTGCCAATCATAAATCCACCAGCATGCACTCGATTTACATCTACATGGCTCCATTATCATATCTCCTCCTGACATAGATGGAACAGTTTCTCAATGTCACTCACACAGTCAATCTAAGCTGTCAATCAAACTGTTGAAAGCTACCTATGAGCACGACACATTTTTTTTTTTTTTTGGAAATAGAGATGAGGTCAGATTGCCCAGCTAGTGATTGAGAGCTTGCTCCCTCACCTCAGCTCCTGTATCTGCGCCTCCTCTCATGTGTTAGAACGACAGCAGCTGATTCATCTCTCTAACACTGCACCTCAGAGCTGATGTGATCAGCTGTGGCTGTGACTCACTGGGCTAAAGGTCTGTTATCCTGAATCCCCTGCTGATTGCCTGGAACCAAAGTCATCACTAAATGACGCAAATCATCAAACATAAACACTGAGACAGCAATAAGACTCAAATATCAGCATGCTTCAGTCATTCTGCCCATGAGAAATAACAGCACTCCAATAAAATCCCACAGTCATCCATGAAAAAGTAAATCAGCTCATGTAGAGAAATGGGAGAGGAACATTGCTATTAAACATTTATAATTAATTTTGATTGTGATAGTGATCATTAATCGACCTTTGAAACAGAAATGATGCCAGTGATATACAAGATTAAACTAGGCAAGCTGATCAGATGAATAAATATTGAAAGAAGCTAATGATGATAGATTTCGACAGCTGTGTCAGATATTATAGTTTAATTCTCTTTCTGGCTCTTGCACAAAATAACCCTGGCTATTTTTTTTTTTTTTTTTTACAGTGAAATATTGCAATAGTAATATTTCTTATTTAGTGTTTTATAATAATAATAACAAATAACAATAATAATAATTTTGTTAATACCAAAACACCATTGTTATTATTACTATTGTATGTCAATGAATATAATCAAACAAATGTAATGATGTTTTATTGTAAAAAGCGCTATACAAATAAAACTTGAAACTTGAAAGTTTTTTTTTTTATCACAATCACAATTTTTTAAATAAAATCCCAATTAGATGTATTTTTTCCCATACATCATGCAGTCTAATAATGCAGTCCACCTAGAACACCTTAGCAACTGCATACCACTCTGACAACCACCAATAAGACTTTAGCAACCAATAGCAACACTTTGACAACTGTCCAGAGCACCTTAGCAACTGAGTACTGTAGCAACACCTTGACAACCACCCACATCATCTTAGCAACTGCATAACATCACCCTGACAACCACCGCAACCCTTTAACAACCACCCACAACACCTTAACAAACGCCCATAACATCTTAGCAGTCGCATAACAACACCCTAACAACCACCCACAACACCTTAGCCACTGCATAGTAATGCCCTGACAACCACCCACAACAGCATAGCAACTGCATACTGTAGCAACACCTTGACAACCACCCAGAACACCTTAGTCACTGCATAGTAACGCCCTGACAACCACCCACAACACCTTAGCAACTGCATAGTAACACCTCGACAACCACCCACAACACCTTAGCAACTGCATACTGTAGCAACACCTTGACACCCACCCACAACACCCTAACAACCACCCACAACCCCTTAGCAGCTGCATAGCATCACCTGACAATGACCTGATGTCTTAGCAACACCCTGACAACTGCCCTGTAGTGTGTTTCCCAAAAGCAACTATAGTCGCAAGTTCTGATGAACAATGGAAATTCAGACCATAGTTGATTTTGGGAAACGTACGCCAGGACTCATACACATAGCAACACCCTAACGTCTGCTCAAAACAGCTTAACAACTACATAGCAACACCCTTACAACCGCTCTCAACACCTTAGCATTGTGTTAGTAGGTTTTCCTCACATATTGTTTAGCTGTATGGCTGCTATTTATAAAAGCTTTTGCATATGTGACACTGTATGGCAGAATCTTGTTCAGTTTGTCCATTTTCCAGGTGAGCAGCTGTGCTGAGATGTGAAACAGGATTGTGTAAAACTCAGCCGTGTAAAGACGGCTTGCACATTGACCTTTTGCTTTTTTTAAGGTACTGAATGAATGTGGGTGGGATGATGGCGAGAGAGAGAGAGAGGCATTTCTTAATGTGACTGTGCTCCATGATGTGGGGACAGCTCCCACACCATCGCTGGGGAATACAAACACTTCCATCTCCACACAGGCGGGTGGGTGTGATGTAGTTAGTGGGACAGGGGACCCGAGGATGCCAGTATCCAGAGAGTGTACTCTACCAATAACCTATAAAACACACACTGAGGAGACAGCAAATGGCAATTTACACAGTCAACCATTACTTGTGATAAACACACACACCACGGACCTCTCAAATGAGCAGGGACAGAACAAAGTAACAGAGCAGAAAAACAAAAGGGAAGAAATTAACTTGTGGCTCGCTCTAGTTTTTGCCAAATGTGTTTTGTTGAAGACTTAAGGATGCTGCATTATATGAGCTAAGAACTGTGATTCATGGGTTTAGAGAGGAATAAGCTTTGCTCTCAAAACTATAAGCTGTCTCACCGCCTACAGGCAGCTATCTTCTATGGAAACGCTCTACAGAAGCAACAGTGTTCTACTTGGGTGATGCGATTCACAATAGTGTCAATAGAGCAACGTAACCATGTTGCCAAATTAAAACCATATTGCACTAATATAAGTAATGTATATTGCTTATTAGTGCAGTGCAGTTAATAAATATTTTAGTTCAATATTTTCCAGTGTTGAATGAAATATCATTTTGAATGTAATTTCAATTTCTATAATATGATGCAGATCAGGTTTTATCCAATTAAATTCTGTTTCATTCAACTAGAATTAAATAAAGAACATTTGTAAAAAAAAATAATAACCTTTTCAATTAACTTAAATAAAATAAATGTTATATTTTTAATTATTATTAACAACCGATTTATATAAATATATTATTACATCAAATTATTGTTATTTAGAATTAACATATAATTAGATATATTTACGCAAATATATTTATGTATTTTTTATTAAATATTTTAAAGCATATTTTTAAGATGTCTTTCTGCTGGGTTATTTTGTTTATTCTGCATCCTGCTAAATTTGTGATGTTCATGGTATATCAGTTTATAAACTATAACTATAAAATATCAATAATTTATTCAATGTTTCATTTACATTACATGTCTGCCATATTGGATTAACTGAGCTCCAATGTTACCTCACCTCTTGAAGGTAATTTAACTATTTAAAAATTAATTAATAAATATTGTTGGCATAACATACCAAGCACATCATGCAGTTTGTGGCCAGAATAAGCTGCACACCAAATCAGACTTTCAGCAAGTACTCAAAAGCCAGACTACACAAGACTAAGAGAAACTGAACTCTCTGAACTCACACCATTACATTATCAATAATAGAGTGCAGCAGAAAAGGATCCTTGTCTTGATATATTCTGATGTAAAGATAGGAGAGAGAGATTTATCCAGAAATAGAGAGAGAGAGAGAGAGAGAGAGAGAGGACAGAGGGAGTAAGATATCTTAAAATAAAAGAGAGAGAGGAAGGAATATATCTCAAACCAAAACATCCCAGTCATTTGCAATATACAGTAAACGCTGATCATTGAGCTTTACCAGTAATTTGAGAGAGGTGTTCTAAAGTCAGCCTTTCTCTCAGACAGACGGAACATGATGGAGGAGAAGAACGATTGCGAAAGATGAAGGGGAAACTTGTCTGTGTGTCTGGTGTGATAGTTTTCTGTGTGTGTGAACACTTTTTACCACAGAGATATGATGATGTCTGTATCTTTTGGTGCATGTCTGTGCTAAAGGAGAGAGCACTGAACTGACTTGAGGGTCGGCAGGTTTGTGGAGTGTTTCTAGAGATCAATATATTAGTTTTATATTGTAATATATACTAGAGATAAATAATATGATTAATAATATGAAAAACTATGCATGTTACCCTGACTGGTCAGTTAGACATCTGCCAATTTCATCCATCCACCCTATCCATCTATTACATCACACATTTGTCAGTTCCATCGATACATCTGTCCATCCATCAATCCATGTTTCAATATTATCCATCCATCCTTCAAATCCATTCATACATCTTTCATAAATTCATCCATCAATCAATCCATCCATCGTATATATGTGTGTGTGTGTGTGTGTGTGAAGATTTGGAGGGAGGTTGAATAACAACATTTTGACCAGAAAGGCTTTTGTTATTGTCTATATAAGTAATTTTGTACATATAAGCATCATTGCTCGTTCACTCTGACTTTTGCCCTTTCCTTTGCAGTAGTTCATGCTGTGGCAATTCATCACCATTTCTAGCAGTTTTAGGACGCCCTGATATCTGAACATTTGGCCTCTCCTGTTCTGTTCAAAAGTATGTCATACAGAACTGTGAATGATTCACATTGAAAACACAGATGGTGCTTGCAGGGTCTTTTTTTTTTTTTTTCTGCTTCCCAACAACACACAGTCCAAGTCTCCTTATATGACTGTGATATTTTTCATCAGTGCCAGCAAAAGAACCAAACAACACATTTCCAGTGCCAGTTTTGACCGGTTTTGGGATGATGCGCGCAGTGTATGGGCCAGAAAGGAACTGCTATTTCAGAGCTGCACTGAATATATGAGAGGAAGCTAAAAAAATAAATCAAGACAAAAAGGCATCCTCTTTCCCAGTGAAAATCCCCTTTCTAATGACAGAGGTACATGGGTTAGCCACAATAAAATTATGATTTTTTTTGTGTGTGTTTAGTTTAGATCTTTTAAATTATAATGTATAATTCTGTATATTTTGAAACATATGTATAGTATTTTTTATATGAAATATGACATTATATATACTATTTAATTAATTATTTTAATTAATTTAATTCAATTAAAATAAAATAAAATATATTTAAAATATTGAAATAGATATTCAGTACATTGGTTCATATCAATATAATTTTTCACTGTCTGTGTGCCTTTGGTTACAACAACTGAATTTTGTCAGTTTGATATTTAACATAACATACACTCATACATTTTTGAAGTTTTCTCTGATTCACTTCTTTTATAATGTGATGAATTTGCTCTGGTTTTATTTCTGTTGTTCTGTACTTTGACTTCTGCTCGGTTGAGCTGTGTTGAGGTCTGCTGCTGGTCCTGCTGGGTCTTGTTCAGAGTTGCTGTATGTTTTGTGAATTAATATGTCCTGATTCTTTGCTCTACTGAACTGTGTTGTGCTGCCATATGCTACACACACGAACACGCATGAAACACGCACACACTGCAGAACTCTTCCAAAGCCTAGGAAGGTGCCTTGCTGTCTACTACTGACACAAGTAAATTATTTGGAACATTTTGCAAACATAGTAATAGTGATCAATAGTGATCTTCACGGGAGACTGGATTTACAACTGATTCTAGTACAGTATGGTCAGACAATGGCATTTTGCTCATTTTTTAATGCCACACTCTAATAAGCAAAAATACATACGTATATTTGTTCAATATTATAATAATATAAGTACTGCATGTACAGTATATGGTGTCTTGTTTTTAACCATGTCATATGTGTGTGTGTGTGTGTGTGTGTGTAAACGTATTGAAACAATACAAAAATAACTACAATATATTTATATAGGTATAAAATAATTTTTCATAAGTTTATGTAATAATAATTAATTTGTAGTTGTTTGCTATATATATATATATATATATATATATATATATATATATATATATATATATAAAGATTACTACTCTAAATTGTATTTTATATATATATATATATATAATATGTATATATATATATATATATATATATATATATGTTTTCTTTTAAAAGTTTTTTATTCATTTAATTTTATATATATTTAAAAATAATGTAAAAGTACATGTATTAATACATTTTCATTATTTTCTATGTGTGTGTGTGTGTGCACCAAAATATTTGTATTTTATTAAAAAAATATTGAGTCAATTTTTAAAACAATTTTCAAATGTTTTATTTTATTTTAAATGATTCAAATTACAAGTAATTTTTTTTTTTTACTATATGTATAAACATTTTCATAGATATAATACCAATACATTAAAAAAAATAATTTTAATAATTTTGAAAATATTTTTTTATAGACATAAATAATCCGAAGAAGAAGAAGAATTTAACATCATTAATTAATTTTATGTAAACATATTATTGTATTCATATATCAATAAGATTCTCTATATTTCTCTCCTGCTATTTCAACAAAGCATATTTTAGATTATCCAGCTACATAACATCATCATATTTATTTACATCAGCAGAATTCAATAAACAGCCATTTTCTGAGCATGCATGTTTGTTATGCATCAAAACATGTGCATGTGATATTATTTGAACCAGATTCCACATCGGAAGAACTGCAGGACTTTTATTCTATTGAATTCATTTTACTTAAGTTTATAAATTGTTATTTGAAAAAGGGGCATCTCGTCCCAAGTTCTTTTAGTTCCCCCCGTCTGTGGTGCGTCCGACATCTAAACTTTGAAATCCATCAGGGTTATTGGTAGTTCTTTTAAAAGCTTTGCTATGCATAACATTTTCTGCACACACAGTAATACAGTATTTCACCCAACATTCGTCTGGCCTGGAAAGGGCAGCTAAATGTCTCTGTCTGCAGAGAAAATACAAATGTAACTGCTCTTTTAGTAAACCTGCACATCCCTCTCTCCTGTCAGATACAATCCCCACTAAATGATAACCCATCATGCTTTGCATTCTCAGCCCTGATTGGAGGGTCGATGGCAGATTTAAGCAGAGGTGAAGGAAAGCAGCAGGAAACATGAATCAGAGGAGCGATTCGGCTCTACATCTCTTGCTGTCTGGCAGTGTGTGGTGCTCTCGAATGGGACGCACCGCTGCTCTTCTGCTCAATAGAGCAACTGCTGAGACACCAGGCTCCCATTGGAGATCGATGCTAGCTAGACTATTCTGCTCACACAGGAGTTTATGTCCCATCTAACTATGCGGATGTGTTCCAATCGGATCAAGCGGCACATAATATCAGAATTCACAAATGGAGGATGATTCTTTTGCCCTGTGACTGAGAGATAAACTTTAGATGGATTATATATGTTATATATTGACACATAATTTCATTCCAGAGGCAGGATTTCAGCAGTTTGACTGTAAAATGACCTCGGGAAACTATAACATGAACAACCTCGACCTCGAAGAAGTGGAAGCTGGACAGGGCGCATCTTACCGCGTGGGAATAGAAATCACACTGTTCTCCAGAAGTAATGATGAGTTAAACTGTTTGAAGTTAGGTGGAGATACAGCCGCTTGGCTCGGTGAAAGGATTCTCTCCATCTGGTTCAGCGATGAAGCCAAAAGCAGCTCTGTCAGATGAAGAGATGAAAGCTTATTATTTTGATAGATTGTTCCAGTTCAAAGCCTCCAGGATAACAGGACCAGTCTGAAAGGGTCATCAGTGGGTCTTGTAAAGTACTAGTGGCCATTGTAGATCATCTGAGAGACTGAAAGAGCTCGTGAGTGCACTTTGTCTAGTGTGAGAGCAGCATCAAATCAAGTTTTTTTGCCTGGTCTAATCACATGCTACGGCTTTTTCCGACAAATAATCTCAGCCAAGATATGATGGAGCATTTTACCCCAAAACTACTAACGAGGGTCATTCAGAATTGAAGAATCGGCTCTATTTCATTTCAATGTGAATATCCAAAAAGATGCTGATTTGGAATGCAATTTAGAAATACAATAAAAGGACTTCAACAAAATTTAAATTTAAATAAAACAGTCATCCAACAGAATATATATATATATATATATATAATGTTTTTTTTTTTTTTTTGTCTTGGAGGTCACCTGGAGGTCACAATGAATATATTGTGCACTATAATATTAATATTGTGTGTGTGTGATTAATTAATAAATATATGCATTAAATTATTGTTAATATATATATATATAATATATTACAATATAAAAAGTGTTTGTATATATTAGCATGATTACCGGTAATAATATACATAATAGGTGTCATTATACAATTTATTATTAAACATGTTAAAATATCTGTGTATAATTTAAATTTGTAACATTATAATTCTACTTCCTGAAATTCTGTTTGCTAAAGCAGTTCAAATCTAATTCAAATTCAGCAGTCCACTCACTGTATTCATTCACTTCTAAATGGCACTCAATCCAGCGAACTGCGATATATTACATGCAACATTTCTCTTGCCACAATCTCTTTATCTTGCCTTCTATAAAGACCCAAGTTGTATTTACAATTTCCCATCAATCTCAAATGCGGTCTCCATTTTCCGGCCTCCATATTCAAATGAGAGTGAAGCTAGTCTTTCACTCAATGAGAAACACAACATGCCCTTCTTCTCCTGTGGTGACATATCAAGCAGATTCCAGGCCTGCTGGACTGTGGTTCTGTCAGCTTAGATCTCCGCCGTTCTCAGGTTCAAGATCCAGATAGTGAAATATCTCATTCCTTCTCAAACACAACACACTGGAGGATATCTCATCCGGTTTGTGGCAAAGGAAATAGGGGAAATTATATTTCAATGCTTTTGAGTTGTTTTAAAGTTGTTTCACATTGTTCTTTGGCTGACCTGAATGTGAATCTTTTGTTAGGTCGAGTCGTCAGGCAGACCAACCTGTTCGTCTCAGAGAGCTGGATTCTGATTGGCTGACGAGGTGGCAGGGCGTAACCTAAACCTGCCCTTGCAGGTGATTGATTGGCCGGAGTGTGTTGATGAAAGACACACTGAAGCCGTGTGATTTATGCAGGGATTATCTCTATCTGTCACAGCCTTAGGTGGAAAACTAATAGCACGTGTTGATATCGATCCCGTCACTGCTGGGACATGTGGAGGAAGGACAGGCGCTCTGTTACCCTCATGTTGTGGTGAATTCATCAATGAGTCTCTTTATGTTGATGTCCATACAAAAATGTTTTCCATGACTACCAAAGTTTATGAAAACTATAAATATAGACTGAGGAAGTGTTTGCCTGAGACTGAATTGATATTGACCAAAAACATAATTGCATTGTCTTCAATAAATACCCGTAAATGTCATTTCATGTTTATCAGGCACTATACGCAGTGCACGCTAACCTTCTTTAACGCAATCCTCACAGATGGACGTAAGAGGGAAAACGGAAACAGCCTGGACAGGAAGAGAGGGTGGAGGAAGAGCAAATGAAGAACATTCTGTTTGCTTTTCGTGAAAGGGCACAATAATCTTAATCAAATCTTAATGAGAGAAGCTGGCAGTCCAGTCAGGCCCACTCATTCCCCGGCAGGCCGCGTGTCACAGCTGTCCCTCCCACACCGCCGTGTCACTGGACAAGACCCAGAACTGGGTGCCAGCAAAGACCCTCTCAAAACATTCTGTGACCATTACACTTTACATCTGATTCCATGGAGTAGCTTTATTAACGGCTAATCAATGCACTTCATTTGCTGTTGCCTGGGCTATTCTTTTGTGCTCTATTCTATTCCATTCTATTCTGCTCTGTTCTCCGTTCTGTTCTGTTACAGTTTGGGGTCAGTGAGATTTTTAGATTTGAAAGAAATTAATAGAATTAACATTCATAAAGGATTTCTTAAGTTTATCAGAAGTGACAGTAAAGACATTTATTGTGTTTCCACAAAAAAAAATAAAAAATAAATAAACATTGTTTTCAAAATTGATAATAATAAATGTTTCTTGAGCATTAAATCAGCATAATTGGATGATTTCTGAGAGATCATGTGATACTGAAGACTACAGTAATGATGATGAAAATTCAGCTTTGCATCACAGAAATAAATTATATTTTAAAATATGATGAAATCGAGAGAAAAAAAATATGTTTTAAATTGTAATCATATTTTACAGTATTACTTGCTGCAAGTGATTATTGCAAACCACCTAGAATCATTCATGGACCACCAATTTGATATAATTAATATTCCAATCTGTTCTGCTCCATTCTCCTCTGTTAAATTCTATTCTGTTCTATTATATTCTATTCTGTTATGCTGCCTTTTTTATTCCACTTTATTCTGTTTCTGCATTTGTAGGTAGTGTATTCTAATTATCTTCTTCCCTGTTCTTTTATTGCATTCTATTTTGTTCTTCTCTTCTGTTCTGTTCTCTTCTTCTCTGCCCTATGCTTTTCTCTTCTGCTGTTCTTTTCAATTCTACCCTCATCTGTTCTAATCTATCCAGTCTGCTCTGATTCTAATTTGTTTTATTTTGTCCTCTCTGTGATGAATCCTAACCGTTTTCTAAGTGACGTTTTGCAGTGTTCTTCTCTGATGAATCACAGAGGCTCTTTTTTTCTCTCTCTGTGCTGTTTTGCAGCCTCAGGCACCGGCTACGCTCTGATTGGTTTTATTGGCAGTGGTTCAACACTTGGATTGTCGGTTTCCTGGTGGCTTTAATGATGAAGATGGTTCTGCACATAAATGATAGTGGAGCAATTTCCTTTTCATTCAATCTGGAGCAAATTAAAGTGGATTCATCAGAGTATAGTTCCATGTCAGAATGACCAGCACTTGTATATTCATCACAACATCCACCTTTGAGGTTAAAACAGAACAAGGGCTATTTAATGTAGAACAGAGCGTCTTAAGGAGGACACCCTCAAGAGTGTAATATATAACTCCAGGAAAAAAAGAAAGAGTGTTAGGAGATTTTTTTACTGTAGAAGTGAACAGTTTTAGGAAGTTAAAATGAGTGTTCACCAAAAAAAATAAAAGTTATGTCATTTTTACTCGTATTCATGTCTTTCCAAACCAGTATGACTTTATTTCTTCTGCTATTTTACATTTTTACAGCTTGACAACATCTGTCGACATTCACTTGCATTGTAAGGGAGGAGAAGAAATTGTGCTTGACATCTCCAATTGTGTTTCACGGAAGAAGGAAAATCACAGGGTTTGGAACAACATGAGGGTGAGTAAATTGATGACAGCATTCTCATTTTTAGGCTTACATTTTCTTTAAAGCGAGGTGCACCCTAAAGGAATAGTTCACCCAAAAAGGAAAATTTGGAGTTGTTTCTTCATCATAAAAGATTTGGAGAAATGTAGCATTGCATCACTTGCTCACCAATGGATCCTCTGCAGTGAATGGGTGCCGTCAGAATCAGAGTCCAAACAACTGATGAAAACATCCACAAGTAATCCACACCGTTCCAGTCCATCATTTATTTAGTTTGTCTTGTGAAGACTTTAAGAAATATGTGTCCATATTCCATAATAACGCTTTCTCCAGTGAAAAAGTCCGTCCCCTGTTGTCCTCTCACATCCAAATCCATGAGATGACATCAAAATATGTTTTAATCAGCTGTTTGGTTTCTGACGGCACCCATTCACTGCAGAGGCTCGATTGGTGAGCAAGTGATGTAATGCTAGATTTTTCAAGATCTTTTTTGATGAAGAAAAAAAGGTTGCATGGCCTGTGTATAAGTAAATTTTCAGCAGTTTTTCATTTTTGATTGAACTATCCCTTTAATAAGACAAAGTATTTGTGACTTTTTCGTTGTCATATATCAGTAACCACTGTATCACAGGAACCACAGGCAGCATGGCAGATCTTCACACATGCAGAGTGGAAGCCATTTTCATATTTTAATAGTGTAGATTATGCAATCAGTGAGAGGAGGAAGAGTAGTTCAGGTCTTCTAGTGAGAGGAGTAGAAAAGGCAATCGATAGGATGGAGAAAGGGAGGGACTGAATGCAAAATGAAAAAGTGAGAGAATACTTATTCAACACCTACAGTCGAGAATCACTGAAACCAGCACTCTTCCCAAATCAACAAAAACTCTAATCACATTGGATAGAAGTTTGGATGAGCAAAGAACAGAGGAACATTGATCATAGTTGCGAAAGCTGCTTATAGGGTCCCCCCCCCCAAAAAAAAAAAAAAACACATAATCTTTTGTCATCATTTATTCCTCCTCATGTCATTTCAAACTTGACTTTCTGTATTCTGTGAAACACAACAGGGGAGATCTTTAAGAGAATGTTCATGCTGCTCTTTTTTACTATTTGGAATAGTGGGCTTCCAAGCCTTAAACAGGTCAAAAAGTATCATAAAATGAGTTAATAAATTATAAATGTATTCCAAAACATTAATGTTTGGAGTCTTTTATTTTTTGTTTATATTTCTGAAAGAAGTCTCTTATTTTCAAATATATCTTGTGATCTTTTATCTCATTGTAATTTTACTTTATTAATTTTAAATTGATCAGCACTAAAAACTAAGGTTGAGCTGTGTGATTTTAATTGTGTATATATATATATATATATATATATATATATATATATATATATATATATATATATATATATATATATATATATACAATATATCAAAATATATATATATATATATATATATATATACAATATATCAAAATATATCAAAAGTATATTAAAAATGATATTGTGACATTACAATTTAAAAGAACAGTTGTGTGTGTGTGTATATATATATATATATATATATATATATATATATATATATATATATAAGCTTTCATTTTTAGGCTTCTTTAACAAATTTATTTGTAACAGAAATAACTTATAACATTTTAAATGTGTGTACTGTCATTTTTGATTATTGTAATATGCCATTAATGGCATCATAGAAATATTAATTTCTAAAAAAAAAAAAAAAAAAAAAACTCTAACCAAACTTTTGAACTTTAGCGTATAGATAGATATTTTTCAGTGTTCATGTCCTGTATTTGTATTATTAATCAGGTGATTTTAGATGGTGTTATTGTGTCTGTTGTGCAATAAGAGTGTAAGGTTCCTCCTGAGAACCACTGAGGAACACACCATAACAGTATTAAGAAGCAAATGAGGCGGAGTGTTTTATTTACGAGCCCATGCTGGCCACACGCTCTCCTAAACAGCAGTTTTTACTCTCCCCTGTAATTAACGCAGCTGTTTTGATGGATGACATCAGTGTGAATTAGATGTAAGTTTGTGGGGCCATTACAGTTCAGGCTGATAACCTGTATACGGAGTATAATAGGCAGACAATTTTTCCTTGTTTGTTGATCATTAGTGGTAATTAAGACTAATCTCTCTCCATCTTTCAAACTTCGTAGGAAACACATTTGTAACCATGGTGACTGTCATGATCTCAGCATGGCGTGAGAAGTGTCTTTGTCTTGGATTTGCACTGATTTGTGGGAAGCTTCCTAGTAAATACTTGGTGGTGACACTTATAGAGGCCCAAGGTCCAGTCCAAACCAAACACCCTCGTGACATTTCATCAAAACATCAGAGGACCTTCTGCCCGGGTCGACACTTCGGCTCCCTTCACTGATAATGGCTTAATAAAAATTTAAAAGGTTTCAGCATCACAGTACTGTGGCCATAGAGACAGACTCTCTGCTTATCTCATCTCGCTAATTGATATTATTATGTGTTCAGAGCTTCACGAGATCTTGAAGGGTTCAGATACGCCATTATGAACATTTTGGGGGATGAAAATATTAAATTTTATCTCTTATATTCATGATGAACTGGTGGTGGGCACCACTTTACACCCACACCTCAGTGAGGTTTCCCATAAGGCTCTGTTTGAAGTGGAGAGGTGCGCCCTCTGCTGGTGAACGTGTTTATTGTACTGCTAAAATTGTGTGAGTTTAAAGGATCCCACAACAATTCCAGCAATACAATTCCTGTATTATACTACAGTTAAAATAAAATTATTATTATTTGTGTAAAGCAATGTTTTATTATTGTTGTTGTTAATATTCTGTGCATACTAAAATCTTTCTGAAAATTTATGTTCTTCAAAAAATACTAAAAGAATGATCACCAAATATTAGGCAGAACAACTATTTTTATCACTGCTAAGAATATGAAATATTTCTTGACCACCATATTAGCTTACTAGAATGATTTCTGAAGACTGGAGTAATGATGCTGAAAATTTTGCATTTTGCATCACAGGAATAAATTACATTAAAAAAAAAAAAAAATATATATATATATATATATATATATATATATATATATATATATATATATATATATATATATATATATATATATATATATATATATATATATTAGGGGTGTAACGATACGCGTATTCGTATTGAACCGTTCGGTACGACGCTTTCGGTTCGGTACGCGGTACGCATTATGTATACCGAACGGTTCGTTGGAGTAATTAATTATATTTGAAAAAAAAAAAAAAAGAGAGAGAAAGAAATATAATGATATGCGTTCAACAAGGTAGCCCAATAACCCAAACAACGTAACAGGCAACGCCCCTGACACTCCCGAAGAAGAAAAAAACACCATCTTATATGTTTATGTTAGGCTACTCAGCAGGCGCTCGCTCACTCAGTACGCGCTGAAGGCTCGTTGCAAAATAGCCAATGCGTTTAACAGACTAGAAATGAGAAGATCCTCCAGTAACCAACAGGTCTGGTGTTTGGGTGCACTTTGGATTCCCTTTAAGCTATAATGGTGATGGCAAGAGAGTGGTGGATAAAAAAACAACGGTATGTCGCATCTGCAACATGACAGGGTACACCAGCGGGATTACAAAAAAAAAAAAAAAAAAAAACCAGCGGGAATATCTGGGATATATGCGTCAGTACTATCTGGGAAAAGACGAAAAAAAGGAGAAACATGCACGCAGCAAACTATCCCTGCAGCATTTAGAAACTATAGCTTACAGGGAATCCAACCCAAACACCAGACCTGTTGGTTATTTTAGGATCTTATATTTCTGGTCTGTTAAATGCATTAGACATTTTGCAACGAGCCTTCAGCGCGTGCTGAGTGAGCGAGCGCCTTAGGGGCCGTTCACATATCGCTCCTAAAAACGCATGGAAAACGCTAAGCGCGTCTTTCTCCTGAGGCGTCTGTCTTTGCTAAGCAACAATGACGTGCTCTGTCCATGAGACGCGGAAATTTCAGCGAAGGATAAATGGATTTGCAGCTCTAAAAATCGCTTGCAGTAGCTCTGCTACTGAATTTATTTCAAAATTGCAATCCATATACAACTATGATCAGCTGTTCCTTCATCTTGGCTGAGCTCTCAACGTTGTTACGGGAAAGGATGAAGCTGATTGGTTGGTTCTTGTCACATGACCCGCGGTGCGCTTGCGGCATTCTGAAAAGTTGAGATGTTTTTACATTTTGCTGTATCTAAAACGTATCGAACCGAACCGAACCGAACCGTGACATCAGTGTATCGTATCGAACCGAACCGTGAATTTTGTGAACCGTTACACCCCTAATATATATATATATATATATATATATATATATATATATATATATATATATATATATATATATATATATATATATATATATATATATATATATTGTATATATGATCAAATAATTAATAACTGTCGGAAAAACTCGTGTCTGGTCTTCATATAAGGATGGATAATATCCCGCACAAAGGAGTAAGCGAAAAAGAAGACGGACAAGGCGACCGCGATCAGAACAGGTCCTTTCCAGGCGGTGAAGATATACAGTGGCATATTCTCAAGCAATCAATAATCATTCCTTTCAAAACATTCAGTAATTCTCAGCAGCTGTTAGGCTGATATACTGGTGACCAAATCATTGTTGGCCAATTAGACTTTGAATGTCAAATGTGGTCTCAGACTGGATGCCACTATATATTTATGCATGATCGTTTACAGTAGGAGCAATGCCCTAGAACCCATAACTAGAGTGGAATTAATTCAGTTTATAAGTTTCAGAATGAAGACTGTGAGATAAAAGCAAGTTTATGGCATGGCTGTAATGGATCTTTGATTGTGTTCATACAATCTTTTCCTCGCAGAGCATCCACAGAGAGGACGGCTGATCTTTTCATGATTCTAATCAGCTGCGCACAGAAAGTAAGACATTGTCTTTTACCGGAAGAGGTATGGAAGAGGTCTCTGCTAATATAAGAAGACATCATCTACCGAGGGCTATAATTCTTTTTTTTTTTTTTACCCACAGCACACTGTTGATCACATCAGCAGGGTCTGTAATATTACATTTTTGTTTTAATTTGCCTTTAACTGCAATTATAGAGTTTTGATGTTTAGTAAAACAAAAATTATTTTAAAACATTTTCCATTAAATGAAATAGTTATAGAGCAGTAAAACAGTGTTGTTTAGAAAAAAAAAAAAACATTTTTCATTTCATTCATGAAATAAGATGCAAATATTACATGAAAAAAAAATAATTAGCTGAAATTACTGATTAACTGAAATAAAAGAAGTACTAACATTTCTGAAAATAACACTAAAGAAAATAATAATAAAATGGAACAGAAATAGTTGTAAAAAATAATTCAAATTACAAAATCATGCAACAGAATTACTAAAACTAAATCTGAAAAATGAAAACATAAAATTAATGCTACTTCAAAATAATCATAAATATATTTAAACAATAAAAAATAAAATAAACAAATAAAATAAACATTAAAGCTGAACAGAACTATTTACATAACAATTACTACAACTAAAATTGTCAAATGAAAACATGAAAAAGTAACTTCAAAAGTAACTTCAAAATATTAATAGATACAATAATAGGCAATAAAATAAAAATACAAAAAAAAAGGAATGACACTTAAATAACACTGGTACTGTATAGATCATAAGGATTTAAACTGAGTCCAGGTTGAGACACTGTGTCTGGGCTCAGAAACACCTTGGACAGACAGTTCTGAAGTTCTGACAAAACATCTGAACAGAAACATGTGAGCAGTGTGTTTTAATTTGCCAAGCTTGCAGCATGTTCAATACATTAAGATTCTCCTGAGTGTTGTGGCTATAGCAGAACACTGAATTTTGTACAACACACCTGTCCACTGGAGTCTCTGCATGGGGCCTGACTGCATGTCCCAGGACGAGATCACATTGAAGCCTTTGGCCTGACGGCTCCTCACCACCACGCGAAACCCGCTGCGGAGCAGTCGAAGGGTCAGGCTTTTGGAAAAGTCTCCAGAACGATGATGCCGACCGTGGCCTTCTCAGATCCCTCATTGGACACGTTCTTCAGCCCGTTTGGCAGGGAGCAGACTTTGGTGCTGGACGGGCTGCTGCTCAGCAAGGAAATACAGTCCATTTTCAAGCACGAAGCACCTCGTTCTGAATCTTAAGACATTATAATGGTAATATAATGGTTTTGAATATAATTATAATTTTTTTTGAAAGTGGTTGCTAAACTATTTAAAAAAAAAATCTGTTGTATCTGCAGATGTTAAATGGATAATTCAAACTAAAGATATTTTGAGAAACACCGTTGACTAATTGTATGGACCAAAAATGTTGGGTCCAATGTTCTTTAAAACATTATTTTGTGTGTGTGCTCCACTGATGAAAGTAAGCCGTACAGTTTTGAAGCAATTTTCCTGTTTCCTTAATTGTCTTATCCAAACTGCCCTTCAAAAATTCAACAGTGTTGTTCTTCCCGAATCCCTAATGTTTGTTTCAGTTCCTGTTAGTTCATTTTAAAGGACTATTAAGAATATGGTTATTTTTGTCCTCAGGGGAAAGGACATCAGGGAAAGAGTGACTTGAAGTTTTCACTTCAAAAACCATAATTGTTCTTACTTCACTTAGACTAGAGACTACTTTTAGAGCTCAACACACCCTGAAGGCTGTTTCTTTTTTTTTTTTTTTTTAAGAATAATCATGTTTATTAAACTTGCTCTTTATTGGTATTGGTGTATTAGGAACATTTGAATTCTGCTCTGCTGGACCTCTTCATGCACAGAGCAAAGTCGAGTGGTAAAGTAGCTACTCTTTTGTCTTACCTTTATGTATGTGTGTGTGTGTGTGTGTGTGTGTGTATGTATGTATATATATATATATATATATATATATATATATATATATAAAGCTCCATTAGATTTGTTTACAGAATTTAAACAGTATAGAAAACTTAAATATTTGGGTTTGATTTGTTTATATTATAATTATATATAATTGTTATATAGTTTTTTTTTTTCTATATTCTGCCTGTTTTTAATGTTGTTTCAAAATGTAAATATTTTGGGGAAAATTACAGTTTTGTTTTTTAGTACAAGTATATAGTTTTATGTAACAGCATTATGCAGATGTGGAGTTTGTTGAAATGCGATTTGATTGTATATATATTCATTTTAGTGGTCAGTGCAATGGCTTCGGTTTACATTAGTATATAGTTAAGCTATATTGAGAACTTGTGTTTGGCTTTTCCCAGGTATTTCAGGCAAGCTCTGGTCACACAGATTAAAAAGTGGAGGACAGTCTCAGCCTGCGCCACTAGATGATAGAAATGTCTCTACCAGGTGTGTGCTTTGACGTAAAGAGATGTGTTTATGTATCACTGTAAATTAGATGAATATTTTGCGCTTACTCTCTCTTTGCAGTCTGCATCTGTGCACTTCATATCAGCCAAACACACAAATATGTAGATGACATCAACTTCAGACTCATCTCCCATGGTTTTTCACACACTTTCATGTATTCATAAGTCTTTATACAAACAATCGGCTATATTTGATTACATTTTTATATAGGAATATCACTTTTGACCAACCATCACGGCCCCAACTACTGTAACCTCTACAACTTAATGGAAGGTAAAAAAGGGGTCAAAAGACAAGCAGTTGGCTGCATCTGATTGAAACAACATTAATGTAAAGACAAAACCAGCGTCTGAGATTTATTGTCTGTGTGCAGGAAGTGGACCTACTGAAGCTCCAGGATACAAAGAGATCACCAGGGACTTCCTGTGCACCCAGGACTCTTCTGTTAGCTGTACTGTGTACTAACACTGCATCATGATCATACTTTTTTTATATCCAACTTTTTATATTGTCGAATAGTCATTGGACTTGAGGCCATTAATAATATCCCCAAAATTGACTAAATAAACTTTTAACAGATATACACATTTAAAAATGACAGGTTCTTCCTGTGAACATAGGCCAATGTTTTGAAGGAAATTAATGCTTTTAATAAACAAAGATGCATTCAATTAAGAAGTTACAGTGCATACTTTTGCATTATTTCTATTTCACAGAAACACTCTTCTCTTGAACTCATCATATATAATAAATAAAACAGTTATTTTAAATTGGAACAACTTTTCACTGTATTAATGTATTTTTATTAAATAAATGCAGCCTAGATGAGCCTTTTAAAATTGTTGCAATACCTAAGCTGTTTTTTTCTCTGCTGTTGCTCTATAGAAGGAGAGTGTCCCGCCCTCTAGCAGCAGCAAAAGCTTTAATGTGTTTAATTTTTCATTAGGAAATACAGAAAAATAAACCGCACTTACTGTATCAAGGTGTTTTTTTAAGCTGTCCTATAATATCCTATGATAGTTCAGAAATCAGACAATCAGAGTTGTAGTTCTTAAGTTGTTACCATTGTGTAAATCTAAAAAAAAAAAAAAAGTTCTCTTGAGTTTTGTGCTCCTGCTTTGTTTTTTCCTTCACATTCAATACAGATGAGGGTGACATTTCATACGCTGTCCTTAGCACATTGTTGGGAGACAAATATAGCAGTTCTCAGTGGTGTTAGGCTCAGTGTTCTGCATGGACATTTTCTTTTTAAGGGCAGCAATATGCTCTAGTGGGTGCAGCCATCCATCATGGATGTCTAGCGCTCATCACTGCAGTCCTGGTGCCATCAGTCTCTCAGTCTGCTGCAGTAGCGCTTTGTCACCAGTAGAGGGAACTGCTGGCAAGCGTTTTTTTTAGAATAGTCGGCGCAACATTTCTGATTAGATAAATAATCTAAAAATTCATTAAATTAATTAGTATTTCATTAATTAGTTTCATTTAATTCTCTATGATAAGTAATATTTTACTTGTTTATTTTTTATTTTTATATACTTTTTACCTATTTTAACATTTATATTTAAATTTTCTCAGTTTTCGCTTCTTAGCATTGTTTTTTTTTTTGGTTACTTATTTTTATTATTAATAAAAATGCTGTTAATAAAAAACATCCCACATAAATACTGTAACCCATATTCAATATTTTGGTTGACCAAAGGTTAGGCATGAGGTTAAACTCTAGTGTGACAGTGATTGCATGAAAGAGATTGAACAGTCTCTTGAGTGAAGACTGAAATGGTCACTCTCAGGTGTGAGACAGTTAAGTAGCTGGAAGGAGAAAGGTACTCCATTACAGCCCAGAATATTGCAGAGATTTTTCATGTTTACTGAACCATTACTGTAGACTGAGAGACACAGTATTAAATAATGTCACACTGGAACCCAGACAAACCTTTTATAAAACTGCGGAATCTGTTGATCTGTGCCAGGAGGAGTAGAACATGCTATGCCTGTAAACAAGAGATATAAAATTAAAGAAACACCAGATTTTGTGAGGCATTTTTGGCTCAAGTTAACAATTCATTGAAGCTAGCTCAAGTTCATTTAACTGATGTTATCTTTGTCATTTCTGCTTGCTGTCGATTTCTCTTTTCGCACTGTGATTTCCACACTGGGAGCATTTTGAATCTCCCGGCAGAACAGAGTTAGTTGAGTTACTGCACTTTGCCATCAACATTACGAAGTATATCATTGATGAAAGGGTGCACAATCCTTTCAAAACCAATTAAAGAGGCCTTAGCCCGCAGGGGTGGTGAGCGAAGGGCTGGTAGGAGACCACAGAGGAACTCAGAAAGGTAATCAGTGCCTTGCTTTTGAACAATATTGAAAAGCACAACAGTATCGCACAATACATCACGCTGAGCGGTGCAGGTTCTCAAGGACAAACAGGTCGTCTCCTTAAATACACCTTGTGACATGCTCACCTTTCTGTCTGCTGTCAGATCGCTTACTTATTTACAGTGGGTGTCAATGGCAGTCTGTTGTCAGTTATTAAATCGTGGATTTCATCTGTTTTATTGATTGGATGCCACTGTAGCACTGGCAAACACTACAATGCTAGATTTTCCCTGACAACAACTGTGTAATAAAATCGCATGCCGTGTGTATTTTCTGCCAGCTGGTAAGAATTCCGACCCAAAGATGTCTGGTTCATAAATGACTCACACTTTTGAGTCGATTCTGTTCATTTAATTGAACAAAACACACTGAATCGGTTGGTGATTCAGTCTGAATCTTTCGAAAAGTCAACATTAAAATACATTTAACAGTAATTTTGCATTTAACTTTGTATCTGTATTTCCAGACAGTGCCTTTGTGACAGTGCAATGTTGTGGGGGTCCAAGCACTGAACCTTGTGGCACCCCAGTGCAGATAGTACAGGCTGAAGTGAATAAATCTTTCCAGCTGACTAGTTACGACCTATTACTCAGGTATGATTCAAAGACATTGAAGTTGCACCTGAGGCACACTAGTAAGTTTTGTTATTGGTGCTGGTGAGGTTATTTTCAAGTGATGTGGTGAATATCACCCCACTTCTTTACCACACCACTTTTGCCCTCCAGTTTGGCCTTCTCCTAGTTACACTTTATAATACCATCATCTAAAAATCTCTTCTGCACAATCAAACCTGCAGATGTCGTTATACTGTCAGCACAGATTAAATTCTACTTGCATCATGGAGCGGCGTGCATATCCCTAGGGTACATAGGGAGAGAGCGCTACCTGACAGCATTAGGCCTGTCACCAGCACCCCTTTGACATCTCTTCCCTCTCACTAGGCCTGTCATCACTGATCTTGTCCCCTTCTCACAGGAGAAAATCAGAACATGCTCTCTGACTGGGATGTGTGAACTCAGAATGGAGACCATTAATCTGTTGCACCAAAGGTCTTCTTCACTTAAGATAAGTTGGTTTACTTTTTCTTTATCTTGTCAAAAAACTAAAAGAAAGAAACTCTGACCATTCACTATTGTTTTTGCTCATGTGATATTGATGCAATTATTTTTTTTAAACGTTATTTTATTTTCCATGTTTATTTATGTTTTGTAGACTGTATCATATGGTCACCCATTTCCAGCACATAAGAAAAAATAAAACTGTGTTAAATTGTAAATGAAATGTCATAGATATAAGATAAGTCAAAATTGTGATATATAAATAATTGACATAGAAATGTGAAATTATTAGGTACTAAGATAAAAGTCAATACTGTGAGCTACAAAGTTATGATTAAGACATAAAAAGTTGAAGTTATGAGATACTGAGTTATAATTATGAGATAATGCATCAAAAATGAGATAAAGTCATAATTATGATTAAATTATTGACTTCGATTTAGACTTTTTTGGCATTTTGGCATTATATTTTTTTTATGTCAGAATTCTGAAGACTTTTTATTTCATAATTATTTCCCAAAGCATGATTTATAATTTTTTTTATGTGTGTGGTAGAAATGGGACATCATTTTGACTTTTTAACTTGTAAATTTGGCTTTTAAAGTAATAATTATCACAATTATTAAAGTAAGAAATTAGTAAGAAATACTTTCAACTTTTTAAGCCCTATTTATGATTTAATTTAATATGCTGAAATTAGCTTGCATTATATAAGGTAATTTGGAAAACATTCTGAACCAAAGTGGGTAACCGTTTACTATTTTATAATAGGAATATTTACTAACCAGATTTAAACTTATGTCAGGAAGTACCATAGCTAAATGTGTCAGAGCATGTACATTAAGCACTAGTCCACATCTGAAACAGAACATTTTATGTTGTAATTTATAGATTTCAATAAGTAACATGGTTTAAATCCCCTAACTATTTTAGGTCTGTCCTTTGCCATTGATTCATGCTCAAGTAAATGAAAGTGAACCATCAGTAAAATGTCTTTAACTTTTCCTCTCTTTAGGGGTTCTGCACAAATCAGCCTCCATTAGAATGCTCAACAGATTGTCTATTTAAAGCATCCATCACTCATTTGCAAGGGTGGTTTGCCTGTGATATTATTTTCCTTTTAGATTCTCAGTGCATTAATGAAATCCTCACTCACATGATTTCATTTGGTCGTTGCATTAATGGCAGAGGAAGTAATAATTACATTCAAATATTAATTCAGGCCCAGAGACAGAACCATGAATCATTAGCAATCGCTATGTCGAACCCAAGCTCCTGTCCCTTTTCTTTTCCCAGTGTCTGACCAGATGAATTAAAATGACAAATAATTGCAATCCTTTAAGGAGGGTGTTTAAAAAAAAAAAAACACTTTTGGTAGAGTTGGTTGAGTGAAGAGGGCGAGTGATGAGACTCATTTGTTATGCTGTGTTCTGAATGATGACAAAAAGAGACAGAGATCAAGGACGATACCGGGATTGTAGTAATGACTGTGATAATCGCCATGAAAACAGAACTCTAGAACTCAAATGTGTTATCTGTTTGAGAGGTCCGGTGATGTTAACAGGGTTGGTGAGTTAAAGTGAGAAGCAGAGGAATGTTTTGTTGCTCATTTAAACCTCAGGAGGCTTAGTGGAGTTCAGTTGTTTCATTTAAGCATCAAATTTGTCTACTAAAATTTCCCAGCTATAGTAGTATATCGGAGGAGAAGTGATCTTTTCTGAACTGTTTGAATTCTTTTAGTGTTTTTATTGCAGTCTTTGGGGTTTTAGGTATATTTGAGCACAGTTTGAGAAAGTTTTGAGATATGTTCTATTTGATTTATTTTCTAATTTTGTTTGCATGCTTTAAAAGTCTTAATACCTCAAACAATATAGCTTCTTAGGAAAAAGTACCTTGTTTTAAGAATTTGTAGGTTTCCAAGTAGTTTCCAAATGTTTATGTATATATACATAAACATATACAGTACAGACCAAAAGTTTGGACACCGCTTTCATTCAAAGAGTTTTCTTTATTTTCATGACTATGAAAATTGTAGATTAACACTGAAGGCATCAAAATTATGAATTAACACATGTGGAATTATATATGGAATTATATACATAACAAAAAAGTGTGAAACAACTGAAAATATGTCAAATTGTAGGTTCTTCAAAGTAGCCACCTTCTGCTTTGCGGTGACTGTGGAGGCCAGGTCATCTGGCGCAGCTCCCCATCACTCTCCTTCTTGGTCAAATAGCCCTTGATGCCTTCAGTGTGACTCTACAATTTTCATAGTCATGAAAATAAAGAAAACTCTTTGAATGAGAAGGTGTGTCCAAACTTTTGGCCTGTACTGTACACTTTACCTTGGATAAAAGTGGGAGTTGTATGACTTATGTACGTACAAAAACATGTCACTGCTTAAAAAGAATGCAAAGCCACTCGAACAGCATTCCAACAGTCGCCTCAGCTTTACACACTTTAGCTGAGTCTGTTCAACACAACTCAGGACATTTAAAGAGTTCTCGCCCCAATTACTTTATTGTTTGCAGTGCCATGGGATAGATCTATAACCTGGCCTCCCCAACAAAGAACAACAGCCAATTACTGATAAATGTGTTTTCAGTTTAACACAGTAAACAAGTCTGAAATGAGCATCTAATTGTGCGGGTGGACAAGACCTTTGCTGTGCCATTTAATTTAATGACAAATAACCATTACGACCCTGTGATCATGTCGGCCAAATGCTCAGGGCGAATCATTTTTCTGTAGGTTGCTCCTGGGTCTATCAAAATATTCTTTACAACATGACATGAATTTAGTGCTTGCTTATCCTGTTAGAATTGACCTAATTATTAATTGAAGATAATTGTCAATAGGTGACTGCCTCTCAGTTTATCTATCTTTCTCTTCAGGTCATCCCTTCCTCATTCTTCCATGTCTCTGTCCATCAACAGTAGATCGTGGAGCGGATATCATTCTTTTGTCAACATTTTTTACAGCGTGCGTGCGTGTGTGTGTGTGCGTGTGTGTGTGTGTGTGTGTGTGTGTGTGTGTGTGTGTGTGTGTGTGTGTGTGTGAGAGAGAGAGAGAGAGAGAGAGAGAGAGAGAGAGAGAGAGAGAGAGAGAGAGTCTTGTGCAAGAGAATGTTTGTGTGGTCGATACCACTTGAGTATAACTGGGGGAAATTCAAAACTGCAATATATATATATATATATATATCCATTCACATATGAGCATCAGCTTGCTCTACTAACTTTTAAGCATTTTATAAAGGATTTTCAAAAAGGTATATAAAAATATCATTATAATTTATTTAATTGTTATATTAATAAATCATATATTAATTATTAACTATTATAATTTATTACAAGTATAATATATAAAATTCAATATTTAACATTTATATTTAATATAATTATATTTGTATATTTTTAAAAGAAATAGTCACTTCATTATATTTATATAGCCACAACAATTGATGTAATTATGTTTTTTATTTTTTGCAACTTATGTGCTGCCAGTCAATACATAAATAAATAATCAACATAATAATAGTAATAATAATAACATACAATAAATAATCATTTAAAACACTATTTCTAATTTAATTTGAATAATTCCATATATTCTTTTCTTTAACACCACCACACAGACATACATGGATTTTCAGCAGGACACTAAAATAAGACACAAACAAGCTAAGAATTTGTATTTTCCAAGACAATCATAACAGCTTTGATAATGAATTCTGCTGTCATGAAAAGCAATTTTACAATTGAACATAGTGGCAGTGATGTATTTCTTCATATGTGTACAAAACACACACACACACACACACAAATGAGCCTGAAAGGCTCTGCAACCTTTATAGTGCTCTGCCCCAGGACACACTAATGCTATCTTTCACCCGGCCCTGGTCCATAATGAAGAGACACAGAGCGAACCATAATCCTTTACAGTGCTTTGCAAACACCCTCGACCCCAAACAAAGCCCCGCTCCTGATTGTAGTGATGTATTATCTAATAAGAAATTGATGCCAAAGATCACATTGATAATGCTAAGCCACAGCAGTGCCCTTCAGATAACCCCATAACCCATTCAATTTCTATACTTCTCCCTCTCTTTCTCCTGTGGTCGTTCTCTCTGGTAATCTAAGGTGAGTTATGAAGTCGCTCTCTTCAAACCCCGAGCTCTATAGGCAAACGGATGTTGTCTCAGGGCTTTAAATACAGGAGAGAAGAGAGGAAATGAAATAAAGAATAAAAATGAAAGCTGAGGAACTGTCATTTTTTAGACCCCGACTCAGACCTGGGAGAAAAGGGCCAGTTAGATTTATGAGACCCCCGTTAAGACAGAGTAAGGCGATGGCAGAGATGGAGAGAGGGATCAGCGCTTGACATTTATTGGTGCAAGGGGAGATGGGCCAAGCTGTCATGCATTGGGATGCTCCACGGCCCGGTTTGAAGGTTATGTGAAGTCCCACTCATTAAGAGACAGACCCACTGACAGGAAGCTAATCCTCTGTGGGCAGCCCCCTTTCTCACACCGAGAAGAAGCATCGTCTTTCATTGGTGGCAGGAGAAAAAGAGAGAAAGAGAGCAAGGGAGGTTTATTAAGACATGAAAGAGAGTTCTCAGGCCTGCCATTAGAGCTTCATTCTGTCAGCTGTACGGCTGTAACCGCTGATCAGAATAGACACTCCGCTCAGGAAATCGTTCAAATCGGACTTTAAGACATTTCAGCTTTTTTTATTCGGCCAGAGGAAGCCAGATCATTCACACGGGACCAATCAGGTCAGTCAGATCAATTAGAAGTGGTTGCTAAAACAAACATACACTTATTTAAACATACATAAATAAATACAATCCTCCATTATTACCAATAGAGAAAAATATGCAACATCAACGTACAGCATTAGACCAATGAAAGACCAATTCAGAGGCCTGAGAGAAATGTTGTATGTGACATGGACACATAAAAAACTAAGTAACATAGAATAGCTCTCAGTGCATTCAGCTGGACATAGATTGAGGAAACTGTGACCTTTAGGAGCATGAAAACAAAGTTAGTTATCAGAGTTTAGTGGACGGTCAGTTGCAATGACTGATGTTATGTCATTAAGGCACATTTTTCACGTGTCAGAATGTCTCGCTGATCAGAGGAAAGGACATACTGTACCTTCAAGAGACAGTCCAACCATAAATAAAGATTCCATTCCATATGGAACTGTTTGGATGCCAACATTCCTCTGTCCATAATAATGTTTTCTCCAGTGAAAAAGTGGATGCCATGTGAATTAGGAGAGAAATATGCACAAATGAAGCACTGTTTACAAGCAATAACAGTTCTAAACAAATATGCTAGTGCATTTCAATATTAGAGGGGCAACAGGCGATTTACTTTTTCATTGGAGTAACACTTATTATGAATTATAGGCTTGTATTTTGGCCAGATGTGAAAGTTTACTGTTAAAATCCCTTGATGGATTTGCTTCTTACAAACACAGATTTTCACTTTACAAGGTGTTAATTGATGGTCTGGAGTGGTGTGTATTACTTGTGAATTATTGTGATGTTTTTGTTGTTGTTGTTGTTTTTGTTTCAATGCAGAGGATCCAATGGTGAACAAATCTGTTCTGATGATGAAACAAACTCATCTATAACTTGTATGTTGTGAGGTTGAGTAAATTCTCAGCAAATATTCATTCTTGAGTGAACTATTCTTTAATTACTGACTTTTTTCTGCATGCTGGTTTATTATTGTGTAGTCATTGATTTTAGATGTATCTGCCCTTAAATGTCACATACAGGAAGCAAACTATGGTTGGCTGTTCTTGCAACGCCCCTACTGGTTAATTGAGGAGATTTATATGACATTTAAATAATACCCTTGCTCTAGTCTAAAGTTTCATATTTTCATCCTGAAGGCTTGACAAACCATCAAGTACAGCTGAATGAATGATAATAAAAATGAACATGTCTGAATTTTTTTTTTAGGGTTAAATTAATATTTTTAGTTATTTTATCTCAGCAGTGCACGTGTGAAGCTCGCCATTTTCTGAGCTCTCTAAAAGCAATGCTTTTCTCCAGCAGATCTGGGTGGCTTTGTCCTTGTTCGGCAGCCACAGAGAGTCCACAGAGGAGGAACAATGGGCCATTGATTTAAGGTAGGCCTCCGACTCTACGAGCTGCTATTCCGATGCGGTGTAACCGAGGCGATTTGTCACCAAAAAGGTCATAAATCACAAAGTGCCAGGAGAGATTGGGCAGTTCGGCTCATCTAACTAGAGGAGCTGCTCACCCACCAGGACAAACTTTGATCAATTCTGAGGAAGAAAAGTCAGTATTAAAGCATCATAAAATTCTTGCAAAGCATCTAAATGTACGTATCACAGCCTGATTATGCAAAGATGACATGCAGATCAACATCTGTCTTTCTGTCTGTTTGTTTGTCTGTCTGCCTTTGTCCATATGACATATAAACCTTCAAACTTAAAAGTGTCAGAATTCGAAGGTTTTTAATTCATTTTAGTCTGCTTCCATGCATTTAAATTGCAGTTTTGCATGCTGTTTTCTTACCTCAATTCCAGTGCTATTTTTGTATTATTTATATACTATTATTACAGTATTTACTCATTTTCTTTTATTTTTTTATTTTCATTTCTCATTTTCATTTTAGTAAATTGTTACATGCTTTTGTCATTGTATTATTTTGTTGTTTGTATTTCTATATAGCTTTAATTTATATCAGTATTAGTTTTAGTATTTCTTTCATTTCAGTTTTTTGCCAAGACAAGAAGACAAATGATTGTTTCTTTTTTTTTTTCGGACAAAATCAGATTGGTTCCATAGTAAATAATCAGTCTTTTAGAAATACAAACATGTGTTGTACACACTGTTTAAAATTCTATCAAGAGCATAATTCATTATTCTGCCGTCTTTAGTTTGTCTGAAATCACTGTGACTTTGGAAAGAAAGGAAGCGACATCACAGTTCACGTCTACCACAGTGTTCCATTATGTGTGAGTCTCTATTGCCAGACTCCTAATAATGCTCGGACCCAAAGCTCTTGGTTCTTTGTACAGTTCTGAGAATGGAGAAGTGCAGAGCAGCACGTCTATCTTTCCATCTGTCTCAGCTAAAGGCCACCGACACAAAGTAGACCCCACTATCACAGGGATGTATCATTGACTCTTTAGAAACCCCGGGTCCATTCAGCTAAGACTGAGATATCTGTTTGCGCGACTGCATGTGGCAGCTGGATGCATAGCGGGACTAACCTTAGAGCACAAAGAGGCTGGAGGTTATCACAGGGGCAGATCTCTGACCGCTTTGATTTGGCCATGTAAAGAAGAGTGCTTGAGAAGGGCCTGAGCGAGTGCGTCTTAGATGAAAAGAGCCGAATGGGGACCTTCTGCGCTGATGAATGGAGCTGGAAGGCTAAAGAGTGAATGTGTCTGTGTCGCTGGCTTTATGAAAGCAAGACAACAGGTACCTGAGAGGATACAGAACGACAGCATCGTAAATCAGACCGAGACATGCTCCCCTCCCCAACTGCGACATGTCTACACATCTACCGTTCTTTCTCCTCGCTCATTCCGTCGAGCTTTTGAGTGATGAAGATTTACTAGACTCTGTATCCATCATCAAACATTCATATTGTTACTTCTGTAAAAAGATACTTCTCTAAATACATTCGCCAAGAATTATGGGTAATTCTTCTTTTCCTTCCTATGAACGTTCCTTCTTGTAAATGTCATCTTTTACCTAGGCCTTCATTTTATCTCAGCGTTAACCTGAAGGGACAGGTCTGTCCCATCAGCATGCAGGGACAAGGGCTAGAAACACTTTATCCATCTCCACATCAAGATTTAGTACTTCATAAACCATTTCCTCCAGAAGATTCACTTCCCGCGCCACCGCGGTAGCTGCCGATTTCACACAGACGCTTTGGAGCGAATAGACGTTGTATTGTTTCTCACTTCCCTTGTCGCAAAGGTTTATAGGGACTGTAAAACGGACACAAATGAGATGTGCCATGTCTGTCAAAGCATGCTTTCTTGGTTTTGATTGCCTTACGGAATCTCGTGACGGTTTGTAAAAAACATCCTGTGTCACGGCGGAGGAGATTCGTGCTGTTTTGAAACCTGTGTTTTCTTTTTGTGCACTTTTTATGAGCGGCTGTACTGTTATTTGCAAAGCGATTTAGTTAAATGTCCCACAGGAGCAGCGCAATTAACAACCCGACCCGAGGTCATCATTAATATATAACATGTTAAACACCGCTTAGGGTTTGGAGGATAGAGTTTACAGAAAAACCAGCTGAGATGAGATGACTCAACAAGAGATCAGGTGAGATGAGGAGAAGAGATGAAGAAAAAGAGAAAAGGAGGCAAGAGGAGGCAGAGATGAGAGCAGAGCAAGGAAGAGGAGAAAAGGGAGGACATGAGATGAGAAGAAAGAAAAGAGGATGAACAAGAGAGAAGGTGAGGCAAGATGAGAAGAGATGAGAACAGGGCGCAAAGAAAGGATGAAATGAGACGTAAGGAGACCAGAGGAGGAGAGATGAGACAAGACAACAACCGAGGAGATGTGGCAAGACCAGAACAAAGCAGAAAGAAATGATATTAGAAAAGACAAAAGAGGAGATGAAATGAGAAGAGAAAAGATAAAAAGAGACGATAAGAGAGCATGCATGAGATTAGATGAGACGAGATAACAAAGAGACAGACAGAGGACAACAGAGGAGACCAGATGAGATTAGATTATAGAGCAGAGGAGAGAAAAGGAGGTCAGACTAAATGAGTAGCGAGCACAAAAAGAGAAAAGAAAAGAAGCAAACTAATGTAGATGATTTGAGTCTAGCAGAGAAAAGGAGACTAGAGAAGAGCAGTGGCGTTGAGTAGAACAGGATGAGAAGAAAGGAAAGAAAATGAAACTAACAATTCTGAACAGATAAGACAAAATGTGGAACTAGTGATGATTACTGACTACTGTAGCTTTTGACGGGGAGAGGACAGCAGCTAGTTAGACGAGGAAGAATTGACTTTGGAGGGCAGTGTTGTTGTTGGAGAGGATTCCCCGCGTTCACATCCATCTTCACTGTCTGCAACTCGGCCTTTTAATTAACAACTTTAGAATTTGCTTTGTCTTCTCAAAGAGGATGAGGTCTAATCGTGCTCCAAATTAAACTGCCTAATGAAAACACACCCTTGGCTCGTTCATCACAAGCAGCCGGTGCACAAACCAACACTCAGCCCCCCAGTGGGGAAGACACGGCAAAACACCACCAACCCTCCCCTCATGAGAGGAACGCCAAACATTTCTAATGTCATTTTGAAATTGATGTTGCTTAACGAGGAGAAAAGTCAACTCACCTCAATTTCACATCTAAGATATCCGGCTTATTTTGCAAAGCAGAAATAGAGACTTCAGCTGTATTCTGCTGTAATAGTATGAAAAAAGACAACATACTGTGCATTTGTGTTCTGCTCTCTAAGATTAATTTCAAACAGGCCTATATCCCATGAATAATTAGCATTAGCCTACTATTTTTTATGAATTTATTTCCAGTTAATGAACATTTTTGAGGAAACATAATACCGACTTCTTATTGAACATGTCTGTAATATTGCTGTAACAATAATCGAGCTTGTGTGTTAAAAGTATTTTGTTAACACGTTTACACTTTTGAATTTACTTTTAACGAGTATAATGTCACCTAATACCAGTTTTTGAAAATGCTTATTTTTGCATTCACAGAGCGAACCTTCCGCTGATTGTTTAGAGTTTAACGGAAGTGATGAACTGTAATTTGTGCAAAGCATCATGGGGTGTTGGAAAAAGATGAATAAGAAAATAGGAAAACTAGAGACAGTAGAAAAGAACAGTAACAGTAACTTACAGTAAATGCATTGAACATTAAAACTATTTGCACTAGAAACCAATGTGTTTATTATTTCGACAGTACAAGCGGATGATATTTAGCGTGCACACGCACATGTACAGTAGTTTACAAGTGGCCGTGTGTGCTCTTAGATAAGGAATTAAGCAAGTATTTTAATCATATCAAGTCAGTAAGTAAATGTTATATAATTAAATGAATAGGCTAGTCTCAAGCAGGTTGGTGAAACATGCAGACAGAGTCTGGCTCCTCCGGGTCATGAACGGAGAGAGAGGGGGATGTGACGGAGGAGCAGAGAGCCACTCAGATTGAAAGAGGATGGGGCAGGAGCAGATTTGATAGCTGTCAGAGTCATGGTGGAGGCTGACAGTCGGGACGGATGACTCCTGGTGGAGCGTCCACGAGAAAGTGGTTTAAGAACGCCCCTGGAGATGACGGAGCCCTCTCTAATGGGGCCTGCCAATCCGATTACTCTTTATTGTGAGTATGAAGCCTGGTGTGTAATTCAGTTTGGGGAGAACAGAGGGCCACCGTCAGCCCGGGAAAGTTCACACTCGGCAATGTGCAGACACATTTCAGGCATGGAGGAAATATTGCAGAGGATGTGTTGACTTCACCTGGCAGGCGTCGCAGACTGAGCAGGTGGGGAAGAGTATGCGATGCTCGCTGCCTTTGATAACGTTGAATTCCTCTTTATTTTATTCATTTATAAAGCAATTAATTGTTTTTACTGAAAGCTGAAAAATAAAATATAGATGAAAAACTGAAAAAATATTTATAATTTTAAGTTGGTGTAAGCTTAAACTGAAAGAACAATAAATTAATAGAAATATAAAAAATATTAAAAATGACAAAATCACAAATCTAATCCACAATATCCATAAACAGAATGTAAATAATCATAAAATAACAGAAACAAATAAGTAATTTACTGATGTTCATATAAGATAAAAATAAAATCCAGAAAGTGGTTAAATTAGTTTTTCATTTTAATTTAAAATTATTTAAAAGCACTTTAAAGAAACATTGTACAATGGTTGTAGTGTATGCAATACTGCCTTACTTAATGCTAGAACTCTTCTGTTTAAAAGAAAATAGACTACATCTCACAAGTCGCCAGTTTCTGGCATATAAAGGTTCTCATAAACTCAGACTGATCAGCCTTGACCATGTTCTGTAGATTTGGATGTCAAACTCCATGCCACATCCATATCCATATTTCGATCACACAGGGTCATGATGAGGTTGGGAAACAACAGTCATGATAATTAAAGTCCATCCTCTCTCATTTAATCCCTTTGACTTTGAGACTATTCTTCACTGTTTTCAAGTACGTTGGATCTGGATAGCCCGAACTGACATAAACAGGAGAGAGAAAATTACTGGATTATTATGTAACCTATTTAACATTAAAAGGTGCACTAAGATAAAGTGGAGTCTGGGGACCCCCCACCGCTATCTCACAACAAATTTGTACATATTTTACAAGGTGGCTTATTCGTACGAATTTGTATGACCTCACTCATACGATTTTACACGATTTGTCTAAACCCCAGTGTCGGTTAGGTTTAGGGGCGGGGTTAGGTGTAGGTCATTTGTACAAATCCATACGAATTGTGCAACTTGTAAAATACATACAATTTGGCAAAAATCATATGAATTTTTACGAGTGTGGTCGTACGAATTCGTCCGAGTAAGCCACCTCGTAAAATATGTACAAATTGCCGTGAGACCGGGTTGGACCCCCGGAGGTCCTGCAGAAAATTTGGGAAAAAATAGATGAAACATGATAATACAAAATATATTTTTAAGTCTGTCAAAATTAACTTGTGAACCTAAATGTTTAACATAATGATTTTTAAAACATTCACCAAATTATTACTTTTCTATTATGGTTTTTCAACACAAATGAACTTAAATTAACCTTTGTAAAATGAACAAACGAAAACAATAGAACGTTATTATATTATAGTAGATTATTATATTTAAAATAAAATAAATAAATATTCTAGATATTAATTGAATTATTTTACTTCTTATACATATTTAATTCGATTTTAATTAAATCTTATTTTATTGAATTATTTTACATGCTTTTTATTATAATATGTATTATTTATATTCTATTTTCATTATGATTAAAGATCAAATTCATTTTGTGTAAAACATTATTAAAATGTTTTACAGTAGTTACAGTAGGACAAATCTGAATATAGTATAATTTAATAAAAATAAACAAATGTTTTATCTTTCTGTAGGGCAAATTGAAAATATATATATTTTTAAGTTTAACAATTACGGGTAGGAAAAAAAAAATGAATACAAAGTAAATATTTTCCAGATTTAAAAACTATGTATAATTAAACTCAAAAGAATTGTGGTGACCTCTGATCTATTATTTGGAATTCATATCATATTTCTAATTATAATTATTATTAGGGTGGCCATATTTGTCATTTATACGGTACACGTCCTGGCCATGATTTTTATATTGCCTAAAACATCCCATTAACATGCAGGTATTGTACTAAACCGACCAATCATGGCGCATTGCGTAGGAGAAGGTGAAAACGAGCAAAGCATGCAAATATGCACATGTGTTTGTTCGCTCATTCAACTTGAAGCTGTGCACCTATTGTCGTTTTACACTTAAGTACCTTGAGGGCGATTTGAAAGCATAAGGAGCTCTGCTCTCCTCTCAGTAGATCTTGTGAAATAATGTCGTACAACAAACGATCTGCACAGTGCTACCACAATATAGAAATCCTAGCAAGGCTGTGTCGCATAAAAATGGCCTGTATGGTGACCCTGATTATTATATACCTTCCAGGTCCGCCGCTGTCCAGAGTCTTGAGGGGTATATCTGCAGGCTTCACACAGTATTCACCGCTGCTATTGGCCTCTACAGTGAACAGCAGCTTGTGCTCGAAGGCCTGCTCCAGTAGCCGGAGGATCTTGGTCCCTGTGGTGTTCTGAGGCAGGTAGGCCACACATTCAGTGCCATAGTAGCTGTGTCCTGGGTGAGGATGCTTGTCCTGCAGGGGGAGTTACTTTAGCTGATCATTTGCATACTTAAATGAAGTTATAAATCTATTTTAATTCAAAAATCAATACAAAAAGTACCAGAGCCACAGTCTAGGGGTTAATGCACATGCTACAACACACTGAGCAACTGTGCTTGTGCAGGTAACATGAGTTTGAAACTAATTTGTGATATTTGACTGTAAATTAAATATAATTTAGTGCTGTCAAAATTAACTCGCTAACCCATGCAATTATTATTATTTTTTTTTTGCTTAATGCGTTAAATAAATTTAATGCAATTGACACAGGGGTGGAGCTAGGGCTGGCCAGCGCAATGTTGTTCAGTAGTTCAGCAGTTGTCAGGCCAGTAAAAATGGTCAGCTGTTATACTGTGCTTGTAGCACTTGCTCTACAGTTGCACACATAAATGCGGCGGTGCAATGTATATTATCAGAATGAAGTCAGAAAAGGTAAAGAGTTGTGAGAAAATATGATAAATGTTGGATCCGCGTCACGTTCAGCAGCAGCAACCCTTAAAGCAGCCAAAATAACCTAATAACCCAGCTGCTTAATCAAAGAACAAAAGAAAAAAGGGGGAAATCAATAACTTTTGTAGCTTTATGGATTCAGCTATATTTAATTTAGAATTTAGAGTTTGATAACTTTTATTTAGTCAAATAAATGTTAAAATTGATAGCTCTAAGTTATACTATAATGCTGAATGGCTATTGTCAATGGCTAAATATAAGAACAAAAAGAAAATAAAAAACAACAACAACAAAAACAAAAAAAATTTCCTAGAGACATCAGTAGTATCAGTGATACTCGCCTTCAATCATATATATATATATATATATATATATATATATATATATATATATATATATACAATTAATTTAAATTAAAATTAATTATTTAGAAAAATGATGTATTACAAATGATATGAAAAATAATATATTTCTTAAAGAATGTATAAATGCAATATTTATAATCATTTATTTACATGCCTAAAACAAAAGTAAAACTTAGATGGCACTATAGTAAAGCTGTTTTTCAAGTTATACATTCACATGAAAAACATCTCATCGCATCTGATTGAAAATAAAAATCTGATGGTCACTGTATGAAAGCTAAAGCACAGCGCAGGAAACACTTCAGGCATTCATGCTTATCATAATAGGGGATTTCGGTAGTTATCAGCACACATCCGTCAGTGTCTTCATTTGTCCCTTGGAAGTGAATTAGAAACAGGCTGGACAAGATTCCATAGAGCAGGAAGACGGATAACTGAGATGTTTTAGAGTTGTCAGTGATACACTGAAAAGGTGGCTCAATTGACCTCGCTACTAAAACAATGTCAAAGTGATACAGTAAAAGATAAGAGCACATCATGAACTCACCGACTGGATTCCATCATCAAATTGAAAGAGGATTTGAATTGTGTCACAGTCAGAATGTCCCGGCAAACTCCGTCTTTCGATTTTCCAATTCATCTGCCCTCCGTCTGGCTGATTTCCTTGTTTTATCAGTGAGTTCTTTTTGAGGTTGCTTGATCCTTGTTCATCTGTTTACATTTACATTTAGATTTATTCATTTAGCTGATGCTTTTATGCAAAGCGACTTACAATTGCTATATATGTCAGAGGTCACATGCCTCTGGAGCAACTAGGGGTTAAGTGTCTTACTCAGGGACACAGTGGTGTCTCACAGTGGATTCGAACACCAAAGGCATGTGTCTTATCCACTGCACTGACACCACCCCCATGGCTGTTTGCCATAAAATATAACATACACTAAATAACTAATATAACTTCCCTGAGCTTATTTTTTTTTATTATTTTTAACTAACAGGTTCAGTGCAGGGGTGTCATGCACTCATTATTTTTGAAGAGGCACGAGTTAATTAAGATTATGGGTGTTATGCCATAACATATTCTTAATACAACTGAGTTTATATTTAATGTGAATTTAACATTCAAAGTTAATGTGAATCAAAACATTGCAAGTTAGGCTACTAATCATCAGAGGGGGACTTAAGCATTAGGCAAAGATAGGTGATGCTCTTGGACCCCCAAAAGCCAAGGGCCCCCTGAAATTATTTTTATATATGAGATGCACGTTCAGCGTGGAAGCACAAGTCGTTGCTGTGGTGTTCATTACCAATTCGCCAGCGAGTGAAGAAAACACAGTCATTTTAGCGATAACTCATCTGAACAGATCTGATTGGTCATTGCATTCATAAGCTCAACAGCATCGTGTGTGATTGGTTATAATGCAGAGCTGTAAAAAACGTGTCTGTCTCTAGCTCAGCGCCAGCCAGCGAACACAGATTTGAATTTAGCAGCTGATGAAATGATGCACTCAACGTTCTAATCATGCTGGTGAATTGTTTTAAATACAGAAAATATTAACTGGCATTAATATGAATAATCTAAGTCTTTCTCACGAAGTTCACACATGTGTGCAGAGTAACCAGGTATAGTTTATTACATGAATTACTGTATGAACTTGATCCACTAATGTTTGACAACCACAAAGTGTCCAAATATTTTTGTCTTAATATATTGCAATATAATTACAAAAATTATTTAAAAAATTCAATTTCCGTTTATGCATTTAGCAGATGCTTTTATCCAAAGCAACTTACTAAAGGGGAAGAAAGTGAAGTGTCAGGAAGTGCTCAGAAATTCACCTGTCTCAGTCAGCGGTGGAGGACCTTTTCCGTTCAGGTATCTGGTGCAATGCATCTTCTCCTTGCTCTGTGAAGCTCCCATGATCCGTTCTGAGTTAAGTGAGCAATGATTTTATAGGTTTGCAGATCACTGAATAGAATAAGCTTTGAAATAGATACAAACATAAAATAAGCATCACAGAGGTTTTGATTTGATGCAGTTTATTTCAAACCATTTTTAAAAATGTTATTTGCAGTACACATACCTGATGTCTTTACACCTGCTTCTCTCGCCTTTAAGGGTGAACTGCTCATCCACACTCTGACTACAAGCTTAAATCTTTCTCATAGCTCACAGATTATCAGTGCAAAAATAAGGGCATACATACGGAAATGAAGGCAGGTGTAGTTAAACCTGTTGTGGATGAGACGGCTGGTTAAGAACGGGAGGGGTTTTAAGGATTTGAGCAGATGAGCATAGCATGTAGTTTTGTTTCATTTGTTTGCTGTGTCATGACAGACATTTAATCTGGTTCATTAAGTTCCTGTGGCTCAGTGGTAGAGCATTGCGTTAGCAGCGGCAAACATGGTTAAGGGTTCAGTTCCCAGCAAACAGACATACTGAAGAAGAAAAAAATCCTAAATTAAGTGTAAGTCGCCTTGGATAAAAGCGTCTGCTAAATGCATAAATGTCATTATTAGTGTGCTATGAATGTCCTCATGATTTACGGATGCCAAATACTCACAGTATTTGATAGGTTTAGTTCAGTTAATAGTGTAATAGAAGGGCTTTTAAAGCATTGATTTTACTTTTAAACATTTTACAGAATATGAGACAATTTGCAAGTGTTCTATAATCAAATATCTACTTATATTTGGTATTATTTAATGAACCATTTAGCTTAATGATTCAGTGACCAATTGGTTGAATGAATGACTCATTGTCTCATTCATAAAAAAACAGTCACTTGTCTCCACCTGTTGTGTGTGTGCTGCAGTGATATTAGTTTGTTAAGTTATTTCTGCACTGATCTTTCAGGACTGAATTCACTTTAATAGCATATGGATAAAATCCTACAGATTTATGTTAAGATACTTGCATTCATTTACTGTAGCTATCTCAAATGATCTAATGAATATTTATTTTTACAGTGCTCGAGAGTATTCTACTGTATAACTTCCCAAATATAGGGTTTCATTGGCCATATACTTCACTTGAAGTTTGTAGAGATCTGTTTCTTATGAAACACCGAGGGGGTTTTCCGACTCTGTAACGTATTATTTAATAAAGGAAGGATAGAAAAACAGGAAGTCTGATTCTCAGAAGCGTGGAGAGAACATCACTCAGACAGCCCATGAAGCCGTGGATCTGCTGCAGAGGCTCAGAGTGAGATGAGGGGAGATGAAACCAAAGACTCCAGGCTGAGAATAGATTGAGAATCCCTGCTTTCAGCACACAAGAAATCCACAGACGTGAGCAGAGAGAAGGACTTACTGATCTGCAGACTGAACAGAAGTTTACTGTTTCCTTTTTTTTTTTTTTTTTTTTTTTTTTTTTTTTTTGGGAGGCAAAACAAATATGATTTTTTTTCCTGTTTGTGTAGATTCTGTCTTTTCACACACAATATTCTCTACTTTTTCTTTCCTCTCATACATATTGATTATATGTTCAATTCAGCAATAAATGTTTTGAGGAGCATCATAGAGTCTTGATGACTTGATTAGTGCAAGGAGCTAATCAACCAGATAATTCATACACACACACACACGCGCGCACACACAGAGAGAGAGAGAGAGAGAGAGAGAGAGGACAGAGATAAACCTCTGATTGTGTTATAATATCTAATATATAATAAAATTACTTAATGTTGCAAAGTTTTTTATCCTTTCTCCAGTTAAATGCAATTTGGTTTTTCATTACTTTAGCCACCCTCTCTTTGACCCTTACAATTAAATAAAAAAAATTGCTACTATAACTTTAATTTCTATATATGTTTGTGCACCAAAAAATCATTTATGTTCATTTATCTCATTTATGAAAAATTTATATTTATTATCTATTTATCTCAAGTTTGTAGTGGCAAATAAATATTATTTAGCCTTTTATGACTTTTTCCACCCTCTGATTTACCCTTAAATGCAGAATTTTTGCTACTGTACCTTTAAGACTTCTATGTAATGAAGTCTTGGCCATCTTGGCCATATATTTTTTTTGCAAGAGACTGTAAGAGTGGACAAAGTGTACATCATGATGCATTTAAGAGAAAGATTCACATTCCCAGCCTTTCCTAGTTCTTCCGTACCAGCTTTAAAAGCCACAATTATCCTGAGAGCACATCACTTCCATCTTCTTCTAAAAATCACCATCCCTCTATCGCCTAGAATACTCAAGAGCACATGCACACTTCCTCTGGGCAGCATGGCAGCATTAAAGAGTGTGTTTTGTCACAGGAGGAGAGAGAGGCATATCTGTACTGTGCTCCTCTGGAGCGTGCCGGAACATTCCTCACAGATTTGGGCGTCAGCTTCTTTCTCTTAAATCCTGGTAGTGCTGCGTTTCCATGGTGATCCAAACTTATATGAGCCATCTTTATTCATCACTGTTGCCCAGAGGGCTGGAGAAGAAGCACTGACGATAGAGAAAGATAAAGAGGAAGACAAAGATAATCTCCTGCATCTGTCTGGGGTTGAACAGACACCTTTTTATATAAAATTTACAACAGTGAAAGAAACGATAGTGTCAAGTGATGCAACAAAAAACATTTGTTGGTTATAAAATGTATTAATTACTCCCATTGATCCCCGCAGCATATGACACATGAAAAATACACAAGCTTCTCAATGGAGAAGCAACGATGAACACTGATGTACTAGTTTCATAACCCATCGTGCCCACTGGCTCTGAGCCTCTAATCTGTCTGTGTCCTGTCTCAAGTCTACTGCTCTTTCAATAGTCATATAACAGAACCATAGAAACTACATTTGGAGTTTGTTTTCATCTCTACCTTGTCTCAAGAGCCACATGTTAGCTCTGTCTCTCTCATTGCTTCGCCTGAGAGCAGACATGCAGTGGGACACTGAAGAGGGCAACACTTCTGACATCATACGGTACTGATGAATGATAACTCAAATCACGCAGCTTTTGAGCAGAGGTGATCTATACCTTTCTAAGTGTGTGAAATTATGACTTCCACATGGCTGATTATAAAAGGGGTGAAAAATCTATTTACATTGAAGGAGGAGCCTGAGCGTATTTAGAGATCAGTGTTAATTTAGTATTATTGAGATATAATATTGAGATATAAAAAAATGATGTTTCAGCTTTTAAAATTAAGTGTTTGTGGCGCCTTAAAATTTGCTTAGTTGAGACCCTTCGCTTAACAAGTGTGCACTTTACCATACAGTCTCACATTTGAAAGTGTCAGCCAAGCTAAGTTTGTGCATTCAGTGCCATGAATGCAGACAAGGAATATATACATGTATATATAGATATTTGAATCATACGGTTAGATTGTATTGCTTATTTGAAAGGTTTCTGGAACATAACTTGCCTACATAAATAGCTGGGCAGAGGAATCACTGCGATGTCCGGCAACTGAACTGACTTGCCTTACCCAGGCTTTTTCAATAGTGCTAGAGATTTTAAATAATCTCAGGGTTTTGATTCAGCTCACTAAAGAGATTTGCTCACTGCTTCATTGACCATTTGGCCTACTCATTAATTGTATGTTTTCATGTGATCTGTTTAAACCCCACTGATAGACCTTCATGCTTGCTCTTCTAAAAATCTTATGTTTCCATATTACGTAATGCAATGCACATAATGCAAACTCATATGAAATTGCCAGGACACATGGGGACAGGACAAAGCTCCACAAAAACAAGTTAAATCCAAAACAAAGAATATAAACCAATGAACTAATAAAAGTAAAGTAACAAAGTAAGAAATTACCAGTTTAACCCACTTAAGAGAATGATCAAACAAAACCAAGACTAGAAAACTAAGTAAATATTACAAATGAAAGCAAAGGGCAAGAACAAACAAATTACTAAAACAAGGAGCAAGACAAGAACATAGAATTACAAAGACTAGACAAAACAAGGGCACAAGACCAACCAGACAGGGAGACATATTCAACCACATCCACAGACAGGGTGTGAGAATGACAACGGACTAGCAAACACAAAAGGGTAAGATGGACTATAAATAGGAAGGAATATACATGAGGGACAGGTGAGCACAATTAAACCAACTAGGGTAACAAGAGGGTGTGGTAAATAGGAAACAAGGAAGAGGGGCTAAAGGAGCACATGGCCGAGAAAATAACTAAGAAGGCCATGTGCTGACACTAGACACAAGAAACAAACATAAAACAAAGTGACAGTGCAAAACCCTGACATATATTTTACATAGGGGTATATAGTGAATGAGAAAACAGGAGGCAATTCAGATTCAGCCTTTGTTTTGGTTGCACCATTAAACCAGTAACTGGCAAACAGTGACATCTTTTTTTGTGATATCAGTGAATCAACGAATCATTCCCTCAGTCATTCTTGAATCAATCCCTCCTCTGCTGTCTTTCCACATCTGTCTTTATGAACAGGGCAAAGGATACGTCTGAAGGGAAATACACTGACCTTCTGTGTACACACACATTAAAAGGATGGCCTAATCGTCTGAGTTCTGTTATATAAACCATTACTGCCACAGTCCATGTATTTTTTATCAACCTTTAAATATGAGGCGGTGGGAGCATTTAATACCAGCTGGACAAATAGGGGTCTGACCGCGGTCGTGATCAATAAACCTCCCTTACAGGAAGCTTCAGATCCCCTACTATCCAACCTTATAGTTCTTATACACCAAAGAAGAGCAAGCAAAGATACACGGCCATTGGGACTCACAAACTCAATACTTCTCCCTGTTCGCAGGCCTGAGGGGTCATGTAATGATCCATCCTCTGTGCCAAATATTATTCCAGGCCAGTTTAGAGAGGTGTTTTCGATCTACCCAAAAGAGTGTTTGAAACAAGATAAGAGACTTTACTTCATTCCCACTGTCTAACTCTTTGCCTCGTCTACCAGATTAATGAGCCTATGCTCATCAGAACTGCTAAACCTGTTAAGCTATAAGACGTTCAGGATAGAAAGTGGATTTTGTTAGCAGAATCAAGGCTTTGGCTGAGATCCGGTAGCTTCAGATAGCTGCCAAATAATTAGGTATCAGATGTCCGGCGCCTTACAAGGGGCAGTTGAGCGAAATTAAGTGAACACACAGAATAAATGGACAGTGGGTCCTGATAACTGATCGCAGAGCATCTTAACAGACAACCTGACTGCTGCCCTACGCAGGCGTATCTTTAGAAAATTCAGCATTCTCCAGCGTGTCTCACGCTAATTAAATGCAAAACGTTCCATCCAGAAATGTCACAACTGATTTATCTTCTTCTGTGGCCAGTGACTTTACTTCAATCTTTCCATGGATAAGTGAAGAAAGAAGAAACACTGGGGGAGTGGTGATGTCATCCGTCAAACGCTCGCTTGATCTTCATGTCCTTTTTTTTCTACAGTATGTTCTAAATTCTCTGTTTATGTATCTTTATTTTACTGGATGGTTAGCTGGACTTACAGATTGAAAACAGTATAGGTCTGCTGACACAAACATTTTTTAATGCCATTACATGGTGTCCAAAATGTTCAGTTCAGTGAGTCGTTCAGTCAGTAAAAGGTCTGATCAATTCAGTTCATCAAAGTAATTGTCACACTGATTCAAACTCTAATTTTTGATGTGATCAAATGTTTGTCGATGGAAACTGATAATGTAGTATGACTACACTAAAAAAAATACAAAATAAATAAAAGAATTGTTCATAAGATTAAATTGTTGCAGAATCAGATTACCCTAGTCATGCTTTATGTTTATAATTCACTAAAAAGGACCAAGTCAATGTTCAGAAACATACCCTTTCGCATTTTATGATGTTAACGTGTAACCCATGAGAAAAACTCAACAGAAAGACGGGGGGTTTTTTGCCATTCCACATTGTACTCAGTCTTCTATTACATCAAATTCAACACAGTCTACAAATTCACATACACAACTAAAACATGGTTTCGTTTCCAGTTGCTCTAAAGATTCAGCAGTGTGGAGCCCGCTTCTGACAAGCGATGGAGCAAACACTGTATATGCAAATCAAATAATTTTTTTTCCAACATATATCGCTAATATCTCTTAATATTATAGTAGATGCTTTACTGGAAGGCTCTTCGTAAGTGTTTTCCCTGTCTTCTGCCTTTGACGTCGCAGCTCAAGATGAAGTTGCTAGTGAAGGGATCTGTGCACGTTCCCATAGTGACATGATGTCATTTCCTCTGGCTACAGAATATTTTAGACTCTTATGATTGGCTCAGTTGGGTTATTTGGTTGTGCTGAAGCATGACACAGTTACAACTAGCTCCACTGATAAGCAAGAAACCAATGAGAGTCTCTTCCTCTCTGTCACTTCCTTTCTGTCAGAGAAGACCGAACTGAAGCATCATGTCATTGTAAATGTGTCAGGCTCTGTGTTGTCATGGCGACTATAGGAACAGGAGCCCATTAGGGTTGTGTGGCCCCTGATTGGCTTGTCTAGCCTGTCCAAATTTCACTTTATTCCCAAGACTGCCTTGTGCACTGGTTTTTATTTCATGGTGCCAGCTTGTTTCCTGTTTGACCCCACATCCACTGTGATGGACAGAAGCTACAAGCACTTGTGATGGCAAGGCTGTGATTTGACATCTGTCTTGTCTTGGCTCAAAGCAACAAGTCATGGAAAGAGAAAGACACCAGGACATCGATGTCTCAGGGCCTGTGATCTGTGTTTTTAGTCTAGACACATTCATACATCTGTCTGTCTGTCTGTCAGTCTGTCTGTCTGTCTGTCAATCTGTCTGTCTGTCTGTCTGTTGTCTGTCTGTCTGTCTGTCTGTCTGTCTGTCAGTCTGTCTGTCTGTCTGTCTGTCTGTCTGTCTGTCTGTCTGTCTGTGAGTCTGTCAGCCTGCAACACATGTATGTGCTTTAAAAATGTAGATAACTAAACTCTGGTAAAAACAGCCTGAGATGTTCCCTATTAGTCTGGTTAACTTATCATTGCCAGGAAGAATAGCTGCTCTTTGACGTTTTGACTTCTTTTTCAACAATGCTCATGCAGTGTTATGTTACACATGGAAATGAATGGGATATATCATAAATTTGCCTGTAACTTTATTTGAAACTACTGAAGTTAGTGAAGCAATAAACAGAGTAACTTGCAATATCGAATCTGAAATGTAAGTTACTAACAACTGTTGTATAAAAGCAATATCACACTTGCAGCCGTGCTGTTGATCTGAATATCAGCATAAGAACATTAATGTGCATTAATACAAAACTCCTGCTTGTGTGGTATTCAGTGTTACTGTAGCATTATTTATATACTATTATGGTATTTATTCATATTTTGAAATAGCTTTTATATGTTTTTACTCCCATTGTTATCTTGGTTAAAGTCATTTCAACGCTATCTCACGGCCAATTTGTACGTATTTTACGAGGTGGCTTATTCGTACAAATTTGTACGACCTCACTCGTACGATTTTATACGATTTGTCTAAACCCCAATGACGGTTAGGTTTAGGGGCGGGGTTAGGTGTAGGTCATTCATACAAATTCATACGAATTGTGCAACTCGTAAAATATGTACGATTTGGCAACAATCGTATGAATTTGTACGAGTGTGGTCGTACGAATTCGTACGGATAAGCCACCTTGTGAAAAAATTTACGAATTGCCGTGAGATCGGGTTGGTCATTTTTATGTGCCTTTAATTTACTCTTTAGCTTATTTATTTTTTATTGTCTAATGGTTATATTTTATTCCAGGTTTATATAAATGAACAAAAATAATTCTTAAAAGTTGTATTTTTAGTTAATAACAACACTGGTGATATTGCTTAAAAGGCCAGTGTGCTTTTAGTTCAAAGCTAAAATAAATCAAAATATAGTTAAGAGTTGCAAACTCTTGTGTTTCTGATCAAAATGCTACTGTTAAAATTAATTAATAAATCAAACATCATCACATCCAATCATGTTTGATTTAAGATGTATCAAAACTGGATCAAAAATGGCCAACATTAAAGGTTGCTGCTCAGTTTACTCAGAAACAAAAATCCTATTGTAATTAAGCCAATGTCTTTATTTCTGTGGAATTTATAAAATCTGCAGATTTCTACAGACTCATTCTTAAAATTATGTAAATATTTAGCAAGTTTACATGTTTGATTATATTAATGCTTTTATTAACATATTTTTACATGATCATATCTATTTTACAGAGTTTCCCTCAAAACCTGTGCAAAAACCATGCAGGAAAGGTGTGCAGATTCAAGATTCAGATTCAGGTCTAATAATGGTTTGTAAAGAGAAAGAAGGTAACTGGTTAAGTTATTAGTTAGTACAAGTGGTCACAAAGCAATCAGGAAAATGGCTTTTTCTTTAGAAAACCAATAAGAGATTGTAAAAGATTTTGCAATGGTGCTATAAGGAACTAATTTTGTCTTTATTAGACACTTTCTTACCAAAATGTCTCTCCAAAGTGAGCACAAATCACACCAATGGCAATTATCAGGACGGGTGGCTGAGAATACAGGCAAAGAAAACAATAGCATAGAAATACTGTAACACTCTGAAGAGGAGTATAGAACATTTTTGTTACATTTTCAATAATATCTGAAAGTGTGTATGTATTTATAAGAGATGAATATGAACACTGCCAGGCATGATCAGACAGGAATTATAAAGAAATTATAAATTATAAGAAACCAGGATTTTATCTGGTTGTTACAAAAACTAATTTTGATAAAAAATTATAATTTAGAATTCATATCTCACAATTTCTACTTTTTCTTTTCTGAGAAACAAGTCAGAATTGTGAGATAATTCAGAATTCTGAGGAAAAAAAAGTCAGAACTTTGAGATATATTTAGAATTCTGAGCTATAAACTCGGAATTGTGAGAAAGAATTTCAGAATTCTGAGTTTGCACCTCACAATTCAGAATGTTTTTTTTTTTTTTTAAGAAATGAGGGTTTATATCTCATATCCTTATATATTTAAGAACTTTTTTTATTTTTTGTCATGGTGGAAACCAAGCTTCCATGGCTTATTCAAGACACACAGACAGAGAGAGTGTAGTACTCAGAGAGAAGCCATGACAAATGTGCTTTTACCATCACTCACCCTAACAGAGCACAGCAGACTTCTTTACACTCCGACAACAAATAGAGATATTAGGGAAATTGGAACAGACAAGCCCCTTTAAGCTACATGGCACACTTTGCTCTGAGTTAATAGGCTCCTCTCTGGGAGATTTGATAAGCATGGAGAGCCGTGTATCACATCCCCATCCAAATAGTTCCACAGCACTGTCACAACTGATAACATCAAAGTAGGAAAGAGAGGGGCAGTGTGTGTTAATGTGTGTGTACTGTCCTGATCTCTGCCACCACAGACAATCAGTTGTTTACGAAGCATCAGATGGCTCCATGTTCCCCAAATGCATGGATTGCTTGTGACAGCGCTGTCAGTGATACAATAGGGAATTCTGGTAGGTGTGTACCGTGGATGTCCAATACTGGCCTTCAGCTTTTAATTGTAAGTGCTCTTTAAAATGTACAATATAAAATTAATTATATAAAGTACATCTATTCTAGAGCTGCACGATTCTGCAAAAAAGGAGAATCACAATTTTCTTCCACGAATCTGTATCATGAAAACTAAGCAAAATAACATGTATTTTTCTAAAATGTTCCCAGCTAACAAAAATATGTTCTATGAACTTTTTGCTAATAACTGAATGCTCAAACATGTTTTTTTTTAATGTAAAAAAAAGTCATTTTTAATGTTAGACGAATATCTACAATTTTTAAGGAAAATGTTGAGAGACCTGTCAGAACATTAGCCAAAGTTCTGAAAATGTTCCCTGTTTGCTAGGTTAAGTCCTGCAGCCTATCTAAAAATATTTATTTAATTGAAACATTTATTTATTTTTTTTCTGAGAGAATAATTAAATTACTTTATTTGTTTCAGTACTGTATAAATCAGCATTTTTGTACCGAATCTCTTGTATGGATGATTCAATGACAAGTGCATATTAAACTCACTTGTTGCCACCTACTGGCATAACAGTGTAATTATACAATCTTTTTGTATTCAAAAATATTTTGTATTTTGATCTCTGCAGTAGACATCAGTGTTTATATTGTACAAAAAAAATGGCCCATGATTTCTGTGATAATTTATCGCAGAAATAACTGTCTTGACTTGTTTCAGCATGGAATAAAATAAAAGGTAATTGCACATTTTATCTCACAATGCCGACTTTTTTCTTGCAATATTGATTGTAACTTTTGACGCTCGGTTAATAAACAGAACTGCTTGCGTCTTGCGGAAGAACATCGTAGCCGGAACTACTTCTCTCTTCTTATGTCTATGAAGAATCACAAAGGTACTGGGTTACTCCGCCGCGGTACCCCCGAAGCAATCTAAAATAGTCCGAATATAAACACTTATTATAGGTGCACCCTAGTTATTCAGGACAAGCTAAAAACACGGTTTGGAAAATGGATTCATGGTGTAAATTGTGAACACAAAAAAAGTTACTGACCGCAGCTCTGATTGGTTGTTTCTTAACAGGAGTGGTGTATTTCTGCAAATAGCAGTAGTACCACTGGGAGGAGCCAGAGGAGCTTGATTTTTTCACAGATTATCTGTCTCATATTCTACTGTCAGGGCATAATGAAAGGTTTAACAAATATGTAAAAAATACATTTTTACAAAAGTTACCTACTGCAGCTTTAATTGAGATATAAACTCGCAATTGTAAGAAAAAGTTAGAATTGTGATATTAAAAACCTTTCTTTTCATTTATTTTTTTCTGTGGCAGACACAACAAATAAAATTTAGAGATACTTAAGAAATTGTGAGATTTAACTCGGAATTGCAAGTTTAGTCTACATTTTTTTTCTCAGAATTGCAACGAAAATTCAGAATTGTAAGACAGCAATCTTACAAAAAGTCACAATTATGTTTCTGTTTTTATTATTATTCATATATTTATTTATTTATTGTAATCCCATGGTGGAGACAGGCTTCCATAGTAAAGACTTTTTGTGAAGGTGCTTTCATTCATATACATGACATTTGCCCTCTCTGGGTCAATGACAGCACGAAGGTCGATAATGTTCTGTTGTGACTGTACTAATCAAAGGCTTAACAGACATTTCTTGTGCTTTTATTTGCATAGCTTCATAAAATTATGGATGAACCACTGATTCCACATGGACTGTTTTAGCGATGTCCTGACTACCTTTCTGTCCCTTGAAGGTGGTAGTTCTGTTGCAGTCTATGCAGAGCCAGAAAGCTCTCGGAGTTCATCAGAAATATCTTAAGATCTCACGGGTTTGGATTGACATAAGGGTGAGTAATTAATGACACAATTAAAATTTTGGGGTCAGCTATAGCATTAAGAATGAGGACTGAAATGCATTTCTCTCAATCCTCTCTCTCTGTCTCTGTTTGAGTGAGGGATGGGGGGGGGGAGGGATGCAAGGAAAGGTAATTGGACATATTGGTTTTTTCACTGTGGATCCGTCAAAGTCCGGGAGGATTTTAGGCTGTCAGAGATGGTTCCGTGTTGGGTGTTAATTATCCTCCTTGGAGCTTAGGGACAACAGTGTCAGCAGCCCAAACTGTTTTCCAAACAGAGCTTTAAGATCTCCGAGTCCATCTAGCTCAGACAGGGTCATCTGCCATCACAGCCACTGGATTGTTTGGTATTCATACACACCACCAGAGACACTCGCTAGTCTGGAAATCAAACCCAGCAGATAAAGGATAGAGTTTAATGTGGAATTCTCCCCACTGCTCACGTCATTGCTTGAAGACCCAAAATTGGTCAGAACTGGAATTTTGTAGCTTTTAGTCCCTGTCTATAAAGTTTGAGGCCATCCGTGTTCTCAATCTGTACATTGTTTTGGATAAAAGTGTCTGCTAAATAAATAAACTGAAATCTGTTTGCTAGTATACCCCTAGAAATTGACAAAATAAAGATCGATGTGTACTTTCATATGAAGTTATTAGAGTTTTTTTTTTTTTTTTACCCATAATTATTAAATTATTATTTTTTTTTTGATTAATTATTTAGTTAATTACAATTACATATTTGAATATTTAATTGTTCATGCTCGTTTACCCTACATTTCAATAACTCGTTGATTCTGTAACATTTAAATAATTAAATTTAGTCTTTAATGTTTTTTATATGTAATATTTTAATGTGCAATGGTTTTTTGTTTATATGGAGTAATGCTTATCAAAATATATCTACACATCAATATTTTATAAAGAAAAATAAATCTTATCATGGTATTCACAAATATATATATATATATATATATATATATATATATATATATATATATATATATATATATATATATATATTTAGCAACAGCTGTTTTTAACATTGATACTAATGAGAAATATTTCTTGAGCAACAAATCAGCATATCAAAATGATTTCTGAAGGGTCATGTGACTCTAGACTGGAGAAATGATGGCAAAAATACAGCTATGCATCACAGGAATAAATTACATTTGACAATATATTCAAATAGAAAACAGTTATTTTAAATTGTAAAAATATTTTGCAATATTATAGTTATTATAATATATAATATTATAATATATATATATATATAAAGTACAGTCTTGGTGAGCAAAAGAGTATCTCTGTGTTCAGCTATACTAATGCAGATGTGTTTATGTTGGTGACAGCAGTCATCTGCTGCACGAGGGATCATAGCGTTACTTTTCCTTTTCACTCTCAGTTTTTTCTCTCTTTGACCTTGATAAGCTCAAATGTTTGGGAGCTGCTTGTAGATATTCATACACAAGAATTGATCCAGTAAGAACAATACGCTTCCTTAACTCCTTTTCTCTCTTTCTGCTTTCTCACTCACTAGCTCATTAGCTTCTTCACTTTTTTTATGTGAACTATCCCTTTAAAAGCTCTATTTTTACAGCGGAATATCTCATGATGCTACATTATCCATATGATACTCACAAGACGGGACATAAAGAAGAATCTGAAGATGGATTTAGAGCTCGGTGAACCTCAACTGAAACACTGGCTTGAATCTGGTTTGTGATGAGTAGCACAACATGCCAGTATTATGAATGTCCTGTAACGGCTCTCAGAAATGAACAATACAGATTGATTTTTCCCCTCTTCCTCCAGTCCACAGGCCTACAATCGTCCAATTCCTTTTACTAGCTCTGCTATATAAATGATACACAATGTATTACACAATTGTATCAGCATTTCTATCAATTTGTATTGAATTTTGTCTTAGAGACCCTCTTTCTCTCCCAGTAATGACACCCATGGGTCCCGTACAACACTGTGTGTGTTTGGAGGTAAGTCATATTTCAATTGAACCTTCCTAATATTTTCAAAATATAAAGTGTTGTGCTTTAAAACTGCATTTAAGATTCAGTCTGACAGAAATTGTTTCTGATCAAAAGATGTAATCTCTTTATGATCAGGCAAGGTTTTACAGAACAGACTAGGACAAAGCGGAGCAGGGTATTTAAACTCACAAAGCATTCGAGGGAAACTCAGGACAGCTCAAAGATTCCTTAAGATCCTGTCAAACAATTTCAGCTTGGGTCCCATGAGTGTGTGGAACAAACCTCCAGTCAAATCTGCTGTTTTTGTGTCTTGATGCTTCTTGCAGATGAAGGTCTGATGGCGGCAGCTCACCGTAACCAGTGCAGTGCATCAAATGATGAGCGACCGAGTCATAAGTGAGAGGATGACCTTTCATAGTGGTGCAATTTTATTAAATGTTTGCATAATAAGCTCATAAACTGTGCACGGTTGTTTTTGTACAGATGCGCCCCATAAATTCATATCAAGGGCTCATATTTACACTGGTCCGCCTGTAAGAGGATTTGTGTCAATATAAGTGCTAGAAAAGAAACTCCTATCCAGGCAGCAGTCTATGAAGATTTACATTTGCAGTAAAAAATATATTTTTTTTATATATTTTAGATATGTTGAAATAAATATATTTTATTCTATATTTTATATAATTCGCTATAAAAGTAGTTGATAAAATCTTAAAATAAACAATGAAAATGTTAATAATTTTAAACAAAATATATAAATATTGTGTAAATATTTAATATGTGATTATTTTTAATTAAAAATAATTTTTTTAATAGTCATAATATTGGGAATGTTAAACTATGTAATTAAAAATATATAAACCTAAAAGAAAAAATATTTGTTACAATTTTATTTTTAATAGTATTATTTTTATATTTTGTAATAAATACACAAACAATATTAGTAATGTTAAAAATATTAATATAAAAATATATAAAAAACGAAATAATATATTTTAATATAAAATAAAAATATTTTATAGCTTTATAAAAAAACCATTATATATATATATATATATATATATATATATATATATATATATATATATAGTTTTTATTGTATTGATGTATTATAATGCGATAATTAATTCTGAACTGTTGACCACATTTCACTTTTTTACAAAAACATTGTATCATTAATTTTATATATTTATATAATTTTATATAATATTTATTATTTAGAAATGTACTTATTTAATTATACATAAAATAAATATAAATGTTTATTATTTTGTATTTCAAATGTTATTTTATTAATATATATATAAATAATTATTATCATACTGTGATTAGTCATTCTGCAATCATTACTGTAGTCACTATTGACCACTCCCCCCACTATTAGACCTCTTTAGTCTGTGAAATAGTAAAAAAAAAATGGTAATTAATAAAAAGCTGTGGTCAGCTGATATCTTTTCCAGCAGAGACAAATTCCCCATAAATGTTCTGATATGTTATGCATGTCTAATTAGATGAGTGAGATGTGTTTGGAAATCTCTTCACGTCGTGTGGTCCTGAGGACAGTATCCTGGGTGAAAGGTGACTGATGTTGAGTGATGTGTCCGTCACGGTTACCCTGTGAAAGGACTGAACAGTTGGCTTCTTGGACAGGGTTTCTGGTGATGAATGACATCTGTTCAGGGGCAAAAAAAAAAAGATTTTGTTTAGTCACATTAAGAGGAAAGAATGGTGTGGCTCTTGGCCTTGGTCTGCAGTGGGATGAGGAACTGACCCTGGACAAATCCTCTGAGCCCTGGATTGGGATTCAGAACATGTTACTCTGTGACCTCTAAAGCTGAGCGTGCACAAAAGCTGCTGGTAGCAGATTAGTTATTTCTAAACGTTTTTATTTATCAGATCTGTAAATAATTGTGGATGATTTGTGGAATGAGGTTATAATAAATCCCTAGGTAAAGCTCTCTCTCTTCATAAACAACATCATAAACCGAGGAAAATCCTGAGTATGGAAATGTAATAAATATTTATTATATTTGCCTGCCATATATATATATATATATATATATATATATATATATATATATATATATATATATCCAGTACATTATATTCACACATAAACAAATAATGTGATTGTGACAATTACATTTTTTTGCTAGATTTTATTATTATTATTATCGATTGTGATTATTCGATTTTTCTTCATTCGATTTCTTGTTGCTGAAATTCTGTAATTTTTTTTTTTTACAATGTTACAGTAAAATTACTGTAATGCTATTTTTCAAATTAAGATTTTTAAGATTTTTTTTTTCATATTAAAGCATATTTGGAGAAAAACTGAATTTCTTGGGATACAATTAAACATATTTTAAGGGTCATCAATGTTTTTTGTTGTTCTCATTACAGACATTTTGGTGGAAAATTGAAGTGATTATGTCAAAAGAAAAATGTAAAAAAAAAAAAATCATATTTGGGGAAAAATAAAAAGGCTTATTTGTCAATGCAGGGAAAATTTGACAAAAACATGTCAATGCATGGAACAAAATTTAATGGATTTAAATTATAATTAGTTTTTTAAAATGGAAAGCGAAATAAAGAGGCAGAAAGAGTGTGAGCTCATTATAAAAGGCTGTCTTTATGTCAGGGATCTTTATGGCTGGTGAATGTTTTACACAGAAGTTTGACTCCTGTGTGACCCCTGGCTGATTGTCCCGGCCAAACACACATTTCCTATGAAAAAAAAACTTAATGCATGAAGGGAAATGCATGCAATTGTTTATGTCAGCTTTGAGAGAGTGGTACGTATACTCAACCAATCATCCATTTCTATTACTGAGATGCATCCAGTATCTCTTTGACATTATTAAATGACTGCATTCATCTGGAGTGATTCATTTTCGTTCACTCACACCTGCAGAGGCCAGACCTCCATCTGGAGTGTGTGAGTGAGTCCTCCATCTGACCTTCACCATCCACCATCAAAAGTTTAATCTAAGAAGGATCATATAAAGCCCAAACAGACTAACAGTTTGATAGAAGGTAAAAACATTTACTAGCATACAGGAACCGTTTTATAAGCCCTGTTCCAGCAGAGACTTTCACCCAAAACTCAAATGCTCACTCAGACTATGAAACTTCCATACATTGTATGACATATGAAACGCCATAGAATAACCATTTTTGGTTCTCCAAAGAACCTTTCAATTAACAGTTCTTAAACGAACCATTTTCTTTGAGTTAAGAACTTTCTAATAATCTTAAAAACTTGTTTTCCAAAATAAAGAACCTTTTAATGAATGAAAAGATTTAATGGATGTTAAAAGCTCTTCGTGGAACCATACAAAAAAAAAACAATCAAGAACCTTTATTTTTAAGAGTGTAGCACTGAAATTGTCAATGCAATTAAACTTGAGTCTAGTTTTTTTGCAAATAATTCATGCCACACAATCTCCGCCAATCAATTCCCACCACATAAAATCCCTGGATAAATATCCTGATTCACGCAGAAGAACATCGCAGTGCAGAAGTAAAATGGGTTGCATATCCATAAACACACCACAAGCTGAGGGCCAAAAAAAGAACCAGAAGGAAGACCTATTACACACTCTCAGTAAAAAAGGTATAATATGGTGCTATCCCAAGATATAAAGGCTAAAAAGTACATCTTTGTACCTTATTTACCCCTAACGTGCCATATTAGTATCTTAAAGGTACAAATTAGTACTTTAAAAGAACATACTGGTACCTTTAGAAAGACAGTTTGGTAGTGATGGAAGAAACAAAGCTTTTCCAAACTTTGAATCAATTGAACCAACTGGTTCGCAAAACGAAACACTTTTTTTAACACGCTCAAAATGCCAAATGCTGATCGTCAGAACAGTGTAAATGCAACAAAAACACCTTTTACAGAACAATTGGACATGCTTTATTGAAATCATTAAATATGAAGTGTCTGTATTATACGTAATTTATTCATTTGTTTTGTTTGTTTCATGTAGAGCTTGGCTAATCGGGCCTCATTTTTTTGTCAGATAGATACTAGTTCATGGGTTCACAGAGATCACCCCTAGTGGCGAACCACTAAAAATAGTTATGACATAACTAAATGTGACATTAAAAAATCACATAACTTTGGCAGTTCAAATTCACGCTTTGAATAGCTGATTCAAAAGGGTTTCGAAGCTTCATGAAGTGTGTTTCAAAAGCAGTTTGGAATACAGTTGGTACAGTACCTTGTTTTCTGAGATGCATGTAAAATAACATATTTCTCTTAATGAATATGCATATAGAAGCTGATTCATTAATGGATAAAACAAGGAAAATGCACATATCTGATCAAATTTCCATTTAATGGAAAATGTGTTTGAAGGTTTACAGCAGCAGGACAGGAAAAGAAAAATAATCCTTGGATAATAATTCATCACACACATTCCCTGCCATCCCAACCTGGAGATGAGAGTGACACAGATACATAACGCTCACCTGATGCACAGTCATGAAAAAAATAAAGAAACCCATTTCCATATTTACACTAAAAATAACAGGCAATATTATTAATCACATTCTGGAAATCTCTGAAGATAGATACACATTTACATATTAACACCCATACTCTGCATAGTGCTCTAAATATCACAAGAAATATATTCCTTCTTGGTCTAGTACGTCTGTGTGCAATAAAAGATGCCGGCTAACATTACACATTAAAAAAAAGGGCTTTTGACACCCTGACCCTGGAGACTAAAAGTAAAATGCTGAAAGCTTTAGCAATTCTGGAATATTATTTCACTGCAAGCCATTACCACCAAGGTATATTGTTTTGTTTTGTGTCCCTAATTCATAATTAGCACTCACGAACAGTCAGGGAATGCTGTCGATTTAGCAGATAAATAGTATTCAAGAGGAACACAAGAGGATCATTTTGGTCAGGTTACACTGGACATGGATGATGAGGAAATTTGGGCTAATGCTTCATGATATGCAACTCATTCTGACTAGTGAGGTATGACGAGATGGTTTTTGAATAACAAATATCCTACTTTACGTTATTGCACATATAGCTGATTACAGTATGTCAGGTTACTGTACATGTTACAAAACATCTCACAGGCTTCTTTGATGGCCACAGACATAGAAAGACACACAGTAAACTCCTCGGTAGCTTCGTTTCCTCTGTACATCTTTCCTCAGTGATGAAGTGCTTCTTTCTCCGGGACTATTTTTGGGGGGTTCTTCCTTGATTTTTGGATTGCAGGGCAAAGAGTTCTGCCTTCAAGCCCACATCTAGAGACTAATGATGAGGGGTGTTTGAGCAGGTCTTGTGTGCTTGCCCTGGGCCCAAAGGAAAATTATGCAAAAAAAAAAGAAAAAAAGAAAGAAAGCAAGGAAGAGGAATAGCAGAGGAGGACGAGATCGAGACCATCTGGAGTAGGTACGTATGTCCTAATCGACGTATATAATAAAACCAGAGAAGGTGCTGTACTTGTTGTTGTTGCCCCCGTGGGCTTTACCCCCATCTAGTTTGATGTAGACTTCGTCTCCGGGCTCCAGATGAAGAACTGCGCTGTTGCTGGCGTAGTCGTAGTTTTGATCTGCGTCCTGGGCGATGGCGCTGGCACGGACCTGCGGGAGGAGAGGAACATTTAATGCAATGTCAGATAGAGAAATTACATATGACATACAGGCTTTCTGTGCATATATGAGGTCTCAAGGTCTTTATAGACCCTTATGAGACTTGACAAGAAAGAATTGAATTTAGTCTGAGTGTTTATTTAAGAAAGATATAATCATTTGTTGACATATTATGGTAACAGGTGTATATATAAGTTAATATTTAATGCGTAACACATATATGTAAATATATCATATTATCATATTGGCCACACCCACAAACCTTTTTTATAAATGAAGAATGTAGATTTGTTTCTTTAATATACACAAATACGTGAAACAGTGGCACATATGGTGATGTTATTGCAACTTTTGTGTTTTATTACAATGTATGAATTAATGTAAAAGCACAATTTATTTGTGTGTGTGTGTGTGTGTGTGTGTATACATATATATATGTACACACACACACACACAAACATACCAGTATATATATATATATATATATATATATATATATATATATATATGTGTGTGTGTGTGTGTGTGTGTGTGTGTGTGTGTGTGTGTGTGTGTGTGTGTAAGTGTGTGTAAGTGTGTATGTGTGTGTGTGTGTAGTGATGTACGCCAACATTACAGCAACTTTTTATATATATATATATATATATATATATATATATATATATATATATATATATATATATATATATATATATATATATATATATATATACATATACATACACACGTTTATATTTAGGGATATATATATTATTGTGACCTAACAGTCTAACTAGCAGCTTTGGCAAGGTTTAACTTTTAATGAGTCTTAAAATGTATTTAATTTTTTTATTTAATATAATGAATTTGATGTTTTTAACACGTCATGCTGGATGCTAGTGTTGCATGAAGCACGTACTATTGCTTTGACTCACGCAAGCTGTTGCATCTATTAACACAGTTATTTAAACTTTCTATTTCAGTGTCATTAATTTTCACCTTTTGAAACTGTGTCCAACCCTAAATGTATTTTTAAGCTCTGAAAACCTAATCCAAATTCCTACTTGAACTAAAATTTAATACAATTTTATGGAAAATAAAAAGAATGTCAAATAATCAGATTTAAATAAAAATGCAGTTTATATATATATATATATATATATATATATATATATATATATATATATATATATATATATATATATATATTATTAGATTATGAGAAAAATACAATTTAGTGTATTTGAAATATTTTAATATGAATTTAAAATAATAATAATGCTATTGAAAATGTATTCATATTTTTTTATTATTATGATATCCTGCCAAGAATAATTCATAAATATAACAAATAATAGTCCTAAATAACCTTGTCATGATTTCTTTCCCATGGTTTGATGGTCTGATCATTTTATTCCATAGAATATATGTCAACAACCCCTTGGAAAAGAGTTTTATCTATATAGGTCAAAATTACCTAAATATAATCATGTGAATCCATACGTTTTCAAATACATGTAGCCTATTTCACACCCATAAGAGCTGGAATGACTGTAAGAATCCTTCATTTGGAACTGAACAGAATATTTCTCACGTTTAATTTTTGAGATACTGAGAGAAGAAAGAAAACAAGGTCACCAGTTAAAAGTCTTTAAATGTTTTATGTCGCATGCAGAATATTTATTGTGAGGTTGTGTTTGCGCGCGCTCACCTGGTTGTTCTTGCACAGATCAGCCCACATGCTGGTTCCGTCTCCTCCTCGCATGAGAACATGGTACGTAAAGTAGTATATTCCCGGTATGGAGCAGGTAAATTTGCCCGTGGTCGGGTCGTAATGATTCCCGAGATTCGTGACCACATCATCAAACTTCAGCAGCTCGTAGCCCTCGTGCTGCTTTTTGAGCCCTGCGTAAAAGGCGATTTTGGGCACGGTGCTGTAGGTGGCCGCGCTGATGGCGCCGGTTGCCATGTTTGGTCCCGGCTGCCCGGGTAATCCAGGTCGTCCCGGTTCCCCCTTCTCTCCGGGAGGTCCAGGGGGTCCGGGTTCACCGGGAGGGCCCTTCGGCCCAACTTTACCCGGGCGTCCCGGTTCACCTTTCGGACCTTGTATAAATGTTGGCAAAGACTGCATAAGGTTGCTGTCCCGGGCAGGGTCTGCTGGGACCGTGCTGGTCGGGGATTTGGTACCGTAAGGATCGCAAACCATCTTGCAGGTGCCGAGCATCTCGTAGTGTGCGGCGGATGTCCCGGCAGAGCTCACCAAAACCGGGATCAGGATCACCAGCACCAGGACCATGACCACACCGAGCACCCCAGCCACGATCAGCCGCTTCCTGACGACGAGTCGCGTCAGCACCGGCCGATCCTCCTGTCTGCTTTTGGGCGAAATTTTGAAGGTTGGTGAGGTACCTCTTCAGATGAAAAAAAAAAAAAAAAGGCCGATTGGTTTTGTTAACGAACTTCTGGCTTGTACCACAGAAGCTTCTCCTTTCCCCCCCTCTTGATTCTTTCCTAACTTAACTTCTTTTCTGCTGATGTTGGCTCACTTACAGCCCCGCTTCAGCATCAGCATCTCTCCGGAAGCGCAGCGTCTCTCCACATGTGGACGCGCAAAGAAAAAAAAAACTCCACTGATAGACGAGAAAAGCTGCCTAATAGACTCGAACACAGCCTGAAATCATTCCGTCGCTTTTAAAGTCTTTCCACTGTGCACAAAAAGACGGGATGAGCTGGATAAAGTTGGATGTCATGAAGATCTGAGTCGCTCTGTGGGAGTGTGCGCTCAGCGCAGGGCATGAGAGAAAAAGAGGGAGGGAGAGATCCAGCGCTCTCAGAACACACCAAAACGCTAAATCACACATCAGACATCCACACAGGACAGACACAGATCGAAAAAAAAGAAAAACGCCGTTTAAGCGCACATCTAGACTGTTCAACACACTTTTTAAAATATAACGGACTTGTTGTCACACTCTGTGGGGAACCTGGTGTTCATTAACATTGATTTGCGATTAATACCTTTTTTTTACATAATGAAACAGGCCTACTTTGTGAAGTGAAAAATCCTTAAAATCTATTTAAAACTACTACTATTTCTGAAAATACTACTTAGGCTAATTAACAATATTTAATCAGCAAAACACATTTGTATATTTAAATACATACTATATTTTAATCATAATAAGGAAATTAAACAATAAAATGTAACAACAATATCAGATAACGTTTTGGGTAACAGAAATTGTAATCAATGAAGAGTATAAATCAAATCTAACTTGTACTGAATCTAATTTGGAAGTATATGTATTTTATTGTATACAATAATAAATTGTAAATTATATTAGGCCTATTTTTATATTTATATAGGCTAAATTAAATTATTACAAACTACTTTTCAGCTATTAAACAATATTTAATTGTTGGATGCTTATATTTATATAAATACAGTTTTAGGTAATATAATTTTAATATTTACATATATCCTTTACTTATGTACATATATGTAAGGGCCCGTAATGCCACGTGACATCAGGATGTGACGTGTAATGTACGAGTCGAAAACGCCAGGCACCTTAACTTTAGGCTTGTTCGACTTCATGCAGTTTTGCGCAAACCGATCGTCGGCTGACTTGAAGCAGTGCATGCCGGTTAGAAATTTTGTCCGACTTGATACAGCGCTGACGCCACGTGACTGTGACGTGTGCCGTCAAAGTACCACGAGAGCGATTCGAGGGTAGCCGGAGGACTCAGCCAGCGCAGCTTCTGAAGAGCGGCTGCACAGGTTCTGATGACGACACAACTGATCCACGATTGGCTGGATTCACTGATGACACCGATGATGTACGTTTCAAGTTTATTGCGAGTCGGCTTCAGTTTCAGAAATTCTCATATGGACTTTTAAAACAGTTCAATACGTTTTTATGTCGTCTTCATCTTATAAATCATATTTATTAAATATTGTTTTACTGTATTTACTTTATTGTTAATATAAAGTTTGTTTTGCATGACTTTCTTTTTTATACAGACCTTTTACAGTATTCAGCAGCATAACCTATTCAAATGAGCATTTTTAAGAACTAAAATGTTAATCTTAAAAGCATACAATCTAATGTGGTCATAAATGTATGCTCCTATACAAATGATACATAATACATTATGTTCCTCCATTTGTTTGGTTTCTTCATATTCTTTAGTTTATTTTGCTGTGTTTATACTTCACCTGCATGTGGTTAGCAAACTGCTAACAACTTGCTGTAACTTCAACTTAACAACATTCAAGACCCTTCCAAAACACCACTTATACACACATTAAACGCGATCAAGTAAGCAATCGCCACGTGATCTGCCATGACTGAAGTAATTGCAGCAAACTACGGGAGCCACAACGTGTCCGGCTTCATATCTCCGTTTTCAGCTCCTCCCCACCTGCACGCGGCTACTCTCGCCGATCGGTTGCATCCAGCCGCAGCCGATGTCGAACACACCTTTTCACTTAAGCTGGCAAACGATCTCAGCTTTAGCGCGCTCAGCTTTAGCGCGGATAGTGAGGAGCTCACTGATCTGTGCTTCATTACAATTTGCACGTATTTTTTTTTTTTTTTTTTTTTTTGCGAACGATGATCTGCTTTTAAAGTGTTTGGACTTTTGAATATTTTTCTATCATTTAAATGCGTTTTGTTTTTTAACTTTCAGATGTGGAACCCAAACTTTTTGATACGTACAGTCCCCTTTTTAGACAGGTTGATGTTCTAGGTCACTGCACAGTGAAAAATTAAGCTATTGGAAATGTTTATTCACGTATCCCTGAGAAAGAGCTTTGAAGGTAATGGCGCAACCACTAAACGACACTTATGCCAATAGTATAGACCTGCCAGTGATGCACTGCCACTACAGGAGGCAAGAACAAATCATTCATTTACTCCAATCTGGGCATCGACCACCTTGCAAGTTGCATGACTCTGTGCACACCCTGAACAGTTGTGGTGCACCTCTCAAGATTTCAACAGATTAGTTACTAAGTAACCTCCCTTTCACGTGATTATTGTTTAGGTGGACTGGTTGCACCGTTGGCACCGAATCTACTGTATTGTTCCAAGTTTGGACTCAGCGAGGTCTTGAACACATCCAATTATCTTCGGACAACACAATGGGCCACTGTCCACCTGAGCACTTGATGAAAGTCTAGGTTCAACAGTGCCTTCGACGACGCCATTTCATTGGTCGGCATGGGACCTGCTCTCCAGAGGAGTTTCCCTCGCCCCATAAATCAAGCGGCAAAAATCAATGACCTCGGTTAGCGAGGGCCGTAATGCCCTTCAGCGTATGAGCTGCATAGAGTACGCCACAAGAAATCGTTTTAAACAGGGTGATAAAACAAACAAAAAAAGTAATCAAGCCAAGCAAAATCGCTACAAGTCTAACTCCAGGAAACGGAAAAAGACATTTAAGGATTCCTCTGAAAGGCCAGTGAGTAATTGGCGGCGCATGGTGATCCATCGCCATCCGGACTCATTTTTAAACTTCAACGTCCCACTTTCTATCGACGCTGGCAGAAGGATAGGACAACCGCTTCTCCAGCTGAAGACGTTGGGCCGTAATGAATGTCCAACAGCTTGTGGATAACTTTTCCAAACCGCACTTCTCATTCTTTGGAATCTTTAAAGAAAACTTTAGGAAATGGATGAAGAATTAAAGGGGTCGCAAAACAGTCGAAGAGTGGAAGAGGTTCGGTATGCGGTTTGGACTTTGAAATGGACAGATGTTCCTGCTGAGAGCAAGAGGTAAGTGTATTGGGGCGAACGTGCGCTGGACAGATGTGCCTGCTGAGAGTGTGAACGAGAAGAGGCGTCTGGATGGGGTAATAATAATGTTAGCAGAATATTTGCAAAGAGAGACAGGAAATCCCATGCGGTTATTATAGACCTTCTACAAACACAAGCACACACCCCATCATCATCTGACTCACAGCATTGAAAGGTCTGCTCATTTACCCCGATCTACTGTTGTGGAGGTGGTCCGGACCATGATAGGGCCTCCGATGGGAAGATCGTTTTTAGATGTGATGATCCTCTGTAGCTGTTACAGATCGCACCCTGCAAATCAAGCATTCGCTTCAGAACTTTCTTGCAAGGAGCTTCAAACTTTAACTCCTCTTCCAAGCACTTAATAAGACTTCAGATTGTTGGAAATTTCCAAAAATAGAAAATAGACACTTCTAATTTTTAGTCTCCAGTGTCACAGTAAGAACTTTAACACTGTTAGAAAAAGAAAAAAAAACTTCAAATGCATAATGTTCTTTGAAAAGGGTCCTGGAAAAAAATTGTTTACACAAAAGTATTGCACAGAAAAACGTTCAACTTTGATAAAAAAAAAAAAAAAAAAGTTTCTTGTGCAGTGAATTAGCATAATAGAATGATTTCTAAAGGATCATGTGACACTGTAGACTGGAGTTATGATGCTGAAAATACAGCTTTGCTCACAGGAATAAATTACAATTTACAATATACCATTATTTTGAATTGTATTATTATTTAAAAAATATTACTGTTTTTACTGTAATTTAAATCAAATAAATGCAGCCTTGGTGAGCATAAGAGATTTCTTTCAAACAATAATTACCAACCTAAACTTTTAAAATGAAGTATACATTTTAGAAGTTGCCTTGTCATTTTATTGACTACTAAAAGAAGAAAAAACTGAATCGTCCAATAAAATGCTGACTTTATTTCAATGTCAAAAATTAAGTACATAGCACAACTGCATTGTGTGCACATGATAAAACATTAAAATATTACACATTTAAATGTGATTGCAATGAAACAGCTTGTGACTTTTAAAAATAAGTAAAAACACATCCATAAAAAAATACAACTTAAATTTCAGTCAAGCTTTGAAGAATTAAAAGATGTTGGTGTAAGCAACCTAAAGCTGTAGTGAACACTATGACCGTAGAAATGACAATTACTATTGAATGATTAACCGGCTCAAGAAACTGGTTCTTTACAAATACTACTGTATATTGTTCTGTAAAAAGTTGCACCATCATGTTAACTAGAATACACAGTAAGAAACAATGACCAACTGCTTCAGAGAACACCATCTGTGGTTTGTTGCGATATCTTGTTGACCCTCTCAAATGGCCACCGGGGTGTTTCTGTCAGGTATCTGCTGTGTACCATCTGAAACCCCCGTTTGCAGCCATTCATATCTGTCATTAAGAGGCAGAGGAAGCAGTCAACAGTTTCCCCCCGGAGACCTGACACAATCCTGCTCAGAGTCCACTAAGACCCCAAAACTCCTGCTAAATCCCTGTACGGTTACAAAATGCTCGTCACCACTTCCCAAAATTCACTGCTCTCTTCGTCTGGATGGTCGAATAGGACAAAACTCCCACCACTTCTCTAAAGAGACACAACAAACACGTTCAGAAAAGCTGATTATCCCCCAATGCAGGTCTGACTTGACCTTTGAAGGCAAAAAAGTGGCATTGGACAAGAAGGACACTTGGAAAAAATAGAGTGGCGCCATTTGGAGATTACATGATGTACGTAATACTGAAGCAATATAAAACATATTTTCTAAATAAATATCAAATGCAAAGGCACATGCAGTTGAGGTTCATCTCGGATGCTCGGATCAGCTCTTCGTAGCCCTCTGTTTTACTTGTTCTTGGCCGCCAGTGGCTTGCGGCTGATCTTCTTGGATTTGTCGGCATTCTTTTTGGGCGGCTCTGGATTCGCCTGCAAGTGTCGCCCGTAAAGACTGCAAAACACAAACAGACATTGTGTGATCATACCTGGCCACTCTTGTTTCTGAAAAAGGCTTGAATACAGAGTAGCGAGGAAGAGACGTTATATTTTTAGTTTTAACCAGCTGAAATTGGATTAACTGAGTCCAACACACTGACGGGTCCCCCACTGGGACACTGAACTCTCTGTGCTGTCCGACACCCCTCGCCTACAGCTGTGTATGGCACAGAGAGACAATTATCCACAACCACCCTACACACAGAGCTGGGAGAGAGAGAGAGAGAGAGAGAGAGAGAGAGAGATAGAGAGAGAGAGGGGAGACATGTAGGGAGAGCAATTTCCAGTCCAGTGGTCCATCTCTATTTCTGCAGCACTCAAAGGCTGGGTTCAGTGATACGAGGGAAAAGACAAAGAGAGAGAGACTAAGGAAGAGACTTGAAGTGAACGAGAGTGACCATGGGTATTATGGATGCAGGATTCATTGGTTCTGTACCAAAACCTGCTGAGCTGCTTTGTCATACACTGCCTACATAAGCAGCACCCTAAAATGAATCAGATTCAGAACACTTTACCAAAGTTTCACAGGTCAGTGTACATAGTCATCTTGGTAACATCCCTTGGAAGCTAATTTCTATGTATAGTGTACTTGTTTCCATTAACTTTATTTGAAAAAGGGCAATAAAACAAATTTCCCTCTTCAAAAAAATAAAATAAAAATAATAATAAAATAAATCGGCCAACAATCAATCAAAAATGTGACCTGCTGGCTCCTTTAAATGAAAGGCAGGGCTTCCAGACTGGACATCACAACTAGCTTTTCTTCCTTCTTGTCTTCCCTGACCTTCTTCTGAGGAATGTGAAACAAGATATTTTGTCTTGGTGACAAAAAAAAGTTAAAATTAAGAGATACTAAGTCATAATTATAAAATGAAAAGTCTAAATTATGAGATAGAAAGACAATTATGAAATGTATAAATTATGAGATAGCAATTATGGCATAAAAAGTCAAAATTATGACGTCAAAATTATGAGATAGAAATTTGATTAAGACAAATTATGAGATTAAAACTATGAGATAAAAACAGTGAGATAAATTATATTTTGAGTTAAAACAATGAGATAAGAGAGATAATTTAGATAAAAACAATAATATTAAAGGACGAAAAAAAAAAAAAGATGAAAGGTGGGGCTTCCAGTGGGCCTGAACTGGAATTTGTGACTGACTTTTCTTCCCTATTGTCTTCCCTGAATTACTTTTTTTTGTGGAACACAACATGAGATAGTTTGTCTCAAGTGTTTTTTGTCCATACAAATCTATAGTCTACAATTAAGATATGGAAGCCCATTTCTGCCACATAAGAAAAAGAAAATCATGCTTTGGTAAATCACAATAATGACAAAGTGGAAGTTCTAAAATACTAAGTCGTAATTATGAGGGGGGAAAAGTCAAAATTATGAGATAAACAATTATAGGTCAAAATGATGAGATAAGTAATAATTGTATTTTTTTTTTTACATTTTATGTAATAACTGACTTGGTGTCATAATTAGAATGATTAGAATTATTTTTACTTCATAATCATTCAATAATCATAATTTTGCAATTTTTACTTTATCTCATAACTAGGCCTTGTATCTCTCTGGAAATGGGCTTCCATTGTATGGACTCCAGCATTCTTCAAAACTGTCTTTTGAAGTCCTGAAGCTTTGGAACAACACTCGGGTAGCAATTTTCACATTTTGGTGAAGTACTCCTTAAAAATGCTATCCAAGTAGGCAGCTGAGCTCACTGGGTTTTGGTACACAGCTTTCATTTTTACTGCAGTCCCGACTGCTGTTTCCATTACATCATAAATACTGATCCCTGATTGGATGTTGACATGGCGGCGGATGATTGCAGAGTTAGCAGAGTCTACACCTAGCATGCCTGCCATATTCCCAAGTGTAATTAAAGAATATTATTTGAGGGAGAATTCTGATCGCAGTGCATGAAATGTCAAGCGGCAGCTCAGATTCATGACTAAAGTTCATATCAAATATTTACAAAGGACCACACACGGCCCAAGCTGAGGTTCCCAGCCCTGCTCACAGCGTTTGAGTCACTTCAATTGCATCGTAAGAGGAAGACACTTAATATTCTTTCTGTAAGCAGTTGCTTTATGCAAAGTGACCTACTGTATACTTTTTACTTAAAACACCTTTGACGTCAGACGGACTGCTCTTTACAGAGTTTGAACCTACAAACTTTCAGCAACAAACTCAGATCTTCAACCAATTTGCCACAATCCAAGAACAGAGCGAAGCAGTTTTGCAAAATGAAAATATTTTCTCCGACTAAGTGTGTAATCTGCTTTCGTCTTCTATAGTTTTGTGTCTTGTTTGGGCAGACAGGCTGAGTGCTTCTCTCATCAACGAGTCAGTCAGTCTCTCTTGTTCATTCTGTCTCTTCATATCTCTCTTAAGCACTAAGCTGCCTGTCCATCTGTGTGGTCCTGTCAGAGGTTCTTCCCTTGGGGGCTGGAGGTTCCCGTTTTTTCTTGCCTCCTCTGGAGCTGCCCAGCCAGGCGCAGAGGCAAGAGCCCAGCCGGGAGGCACTACTCAAGCCCCTGCGGACCCTCAGAGTACAGAAATATCAGAAACCTCAAACACAGCTTTTTAACTCACACATGCAAGAAAAAAAGAAGACGCTTCACATCCAAAAAAAAAAAAAAAAAAAAAAAAAAAAACTGCATTGCTCACCAAAATTAGCCCTGACTGTGAAGTGTGTGCATGTGCTGGTTTGTAAAGCATGTCTTATGTTTAATTCAGTGTTTGGAGATCGAGGTATATGGAATGGGAAAAAACTTTCACTTACTGGAAAGAAGAGAAAGAAAACACTACAAAAAAGAAAAAGACAACAATATTAAAGATCTAGACTGTTTGACAGGGACAAAACACATTAATTAACACACCAAATCAGAGCAAAAGTGCCAGATTAAACCAATATGGCTAATTTTCATCTGCTGTCCCATGATGCCACTATTGCTGATGGTGTGGAACATAATTAGTAATAAATTAAAATACAAATAAAGTTAAAAAATACAATAAAATAAATAAAAGTAAAATGAATGAAGAAAATTATAAATAAAATAAGGCAAAATAAAAATAAATGAAATACAATAAAATAATATAAAAGCATGCTAAAATAAAAAAAAAAATACATTATGTAAAATAATGTAAAAAATAGAAAAATATATATATTTTTCACTATAAATCACAAAATAAAACATTATCAAATAATGGACACAAAATACCATAAAAATAAAAATTTTATTCAATAATTCAAATAAATCTCCTTTAAAAATGATGAAGAGACTGGAATATTATGGCTTCCATAAACATTTACATAAATATACATTCAAAATATGTATTAAAAACTTCATGCATTTCATTTGATATATTTTTATTCTTTTTGACACTTGAATTGCTATGATGTAAAGACAGGAACTTAGGAGCAAAAGAATGGGAAACGCTGATTAAACTTGTGGTGACTTAACTCAGTGTGTGGCGGTACATTAAATATTAGGCCATGGTGCCACTATAAACATATTAAACTTTTCTTTTAATTAAGTATTTAATCACGTATTCTAATTAAACATCTGCAACTGTCAGAACAAAACAAAAAGGTCATTTAAAAATCAGGTGACTTTTTTTATTGTCATGATATTATCACATATGCAGAAGGATGCGGAGAGCATGTTAGTGAGCTGTGTATGTATGTGCACAGACTGTGAGCTGTCTCCGAGCTGACTGAAGGAATCAGTGCTGACAGATGTGCATAGATGTTTGCGCTGGTGTCAGGGCTAAATTGGGCCGTTTTACAGGAGGCGGATATGCAGCGGGGTGTGAGGTGAATCTGATAGCCATTCTCTCTCTGTCAGTGTCCCGCAGCCTTGACGGACCCTCTGGCAGGAAGACAACACTGAGAGAAACTCCCAACGCATCTAACACAACGTCTAAAGATCAGAATCCTGTCCAACAACCAAACTTATCCCTGCTCAACTACTGTCTCGAATCCTTTTTAAATAACTTGACTCTTTATATAATCATATAACTGCATACCTTCAAACCTATAGTCTGGAAACGATGAGAAAATCTTGCCCTTGTCTGTGAAACCATGTTATCACAGCAGCATTGCAGTGCTGAGAGGCTACAGAGTAAACACAAAGATTTATCCCCCATTTATCTGCTTTCCTCATCATTTACAGCCAATTAAAAGTGGACCGGGACAGCAAAATCTACAGAAGCTGCTCCCCGACGCTGCCGGAGATGGTCTTTTTCCTGCGAGTGCTCCAGTTCCACATGGGATAATTAATCTCAGTTACAGTCAAGAGTGTCTAACACAGTCAGGGCGGCCGGTCATAAGTGTGTGTGTCAGAGATGGTGTGTTTCCGTAAAGTGGCTTTCAAAGCATGTTCACGTGTGTCAGAGGTGAGAGGGAATGAATTAATGATAAATGTGTGGGTGACTTGTGGATCATTGATCGGTCATTGAGGTTGGAGGTAATTTGTAAATGGTGTTTCAGCTGCTCTTGCATTTCAGGAGATCTGAGATTGTAGAGAATGAGATCAGGTAAACGAGCCCCAGACTCAAGGATAGCAAACCCAATCTAAATAGAATTTATGACAGTTAAACTGAAAGGTTCTACTGACACACTACAGCAAAACAGAAATAACGGACTTAAAACCATTTTTGTTGGTGAAAATACTAGTGGCCTAAGACTTTTGCATAGTACTGTATATATTAAATTAGATAATTATGTATTAAACACTGACAAAATATATTTAACTGATATATTTAACGCGCGCGCGCGTGTGTGTGTGTGTAATTACAGTAAAACCAAGCGCAACCTCCCGCTCTCTCTAGTGAAGCCAATAAGGAAGTGACTAAAACTGCAATTCATCGACTGGCCACTTGAGGCTGGCTGCAAAAGAGAGTCAATCCCATAGACTCCCCATGTTAAAATGCCCAACTTTACAGCAGAAAAAAAAAAACATTTTCAGCCTGGTGCAAAAAATTATTTTGGTCTATATAGCTAATTTTGCCCTTCATGACAACTGTGAGGGGGGTGAATTTTTTTATAACTCATCCGTTTAAATTATATTAAGCCTTAAAAGTTCTGCATAATTAAGGGCGTGGCCACTTGAGTGACAGGTGGATTGCCACTGCTGTCACAGCTGGCGCGCTAGGTGGGCGTGGCTTCAGCAACCATCTCCCGCCCTTTTGCCCATTTTCGATTGTCCGGGAGAGTCGCGCGATGACGCGCTGCCAAGATGGCGACGGTTCGCTCTGCACACTTTAGGCTTCAAAAACTCTCTTCAGGAGTCTACAGGTGTGTTTTTATATAGTCTAGGAGTAAAACGCAATAAATATGCCTGTGAATGAAATAAGATGCAAAAACAACACGTGTCTCAATCTGAAATGAACCGATGTACTGAAATTAATTTAGCATAAACATTTCAAACAAACAGATTCAGTAAAATCAATTAAAACTTTCCCAGTTAAATGAACAAACCGATTTACTCAAATGAATCAGACCTTCAGATTCTTTTCCTCAATGTTAGTTAATTACTTTCCAATACTGATATACTCTGTAACTGAAAAGCAGGGTTAAGGGAGAATTTTATTAACAGAAAAGTTCAGAAAAAGGACTTTTAAAGCATTTAGGGAGAGAGTCACAGAGAAAAAGGATGAGGAAGCACATCACCGGCACACGGCAGATCATTTTTTGTACCCTTAACCATTGTTAACACATAGAACACCAACGCTAAACTTCTTAGAGCACAAACAAAATCACTACACTCATCTCAGTATAAAACACTATCCGTGCTGACAGGTCCAACAGAAATCCATGCACCAGCTAAATGAGAGTAAATGACAATAATGAAGACGGATGGTGAACGGCTCATAACTGATCTCTCCCCTGACGCCCCCATTATCAGCAAGATCTGCAGGACCGAACGGCCCCATTACTGCAAAAACAGCCAATCACAGCAGGCTTAACCACCACTTTTGTACCCTGTTTGTACATGTACAGGACATTCATGCTACATTGGATCATCTACAAGATAAATGTTTAATGAATTATTCAATGCTTAACTGAGAGGTTACCCAGCACTGTCTGAGCCGGGGTGAACAGTAAGCTGAAGGCTGTGCTGAGTTTGGGCTGTTAGCGTGACATTTTATTGATAAACTCTAGCAGGGGTTCTTGTCTGTGAACCCAAACTAATGAGGAGGGATGGAATTGCGCTCAACCTTTAAAACCTCCAGAACCTAGAGATGAAGAACACAAATACAGACTAGAATGCACAACACGCATAAATAGACGGACCAAAACTCAACCACTGTTGGCTTCTTGTAGGCTTCCCAACCTGACTGAATCAAACAAGCTTCACAGCTGTTTAAACCATGGATCTGTATGTAGATGCCACATTTGACCACTCCAGACACATCAACATTGTTTTTCTTTTTGTTTTTTTATGTATGCACTCAGTATTACATACTTTTAAACATAAGGTAATGCACATAACAGAATTTGCTCACAGATCAGCTTTGAGCATTCCAATATGGAGGATGGCTTATGTAAAACGGACCATAGAAACAGCCCATAATGAGGCATCTATGTATATACATCTATTTTACGCTTGCCAAGTCTGCAAAACAGATCCAGCCCAATTGCTATTAAAAACTACATCTCTTTAACCTGTGGCAACAGTGTAAAAGTAACCCAATCCTGCAGTAAAATGGTTTACTATGCAACACTGATCTATTAAATTAAATTAATGCATTTAGCACACGCTTTTATCCCAAGCGACTTACAGTTCATTCAGTCTAACATTTTTTACCTAACATGTGTTCCCTGGGAATCGAACCCACAACCTTGCGCTGCTAACGCAATGCTCTGTCAAGAATGTGTAATTTATCTACGTTTAAACAATTTATTCATGACTAACATATGTTATAGGACACTTAGAAGTTGGAACAAAGAAATAAAATAAGTCCCCTGTAACATCGTAACATTCTAAATAGGCCTACACATAGGCTTATTTAGCCTATAAATACGCCAACGCACCAATAAAAACAAGTAAATTAAGATAAATTTGAAATTAAGATGGGTATTTGGCAATAACAAAATTAAGATTTTAAGCCGGAATTGCTTTGCCACTAGCAGCTGAAATGTAATAAAAGAATAATGCCATGATGCATTTATGCATTAAAGACAACTAATATTTAGTTATAAATTGAAAAACCTTTACTCCCCAAGGTTAGGCTACATGTTTTTGTGGAGGAAAATGATTGAATCCACTGCAGATGGTTTCAGCGTGTTCCTGCGCTCACTGATGGTGCGTCCAGCAATAAAACCCACTGGCTCATTATTCTCATTAAAAACATGGTCAAAACGTTTCCACATCTCAGGTTTTGCTTTAGTTACTGGTGCAACCAAAACTTATTCGCCAGAGGCAAGCTTCCGTTTCACCTACTCAGCATCTATTTTTGCATTTTTCTCGCGCTAATCGAAACACATTACATGACCGCTCGTTTTCCTCACAGACCGGAGCGCAAGCCCCAGCCCGTGTAAGTATAAATTAAGCCCAAACCCAAACCCAAACAAAGATCTTCAGCTCTACTCTACCACTTGAGCCACAGGAACACTATATGATGTAAACCGTTTAAAATACTAGAAGTGAATTTATGCGACACTAAATTATGATGTAAAAAAATAGGTCCTCATTTTGGGATTGGCAATGGTAATCGAAAAGTAAAAACAGGAGAAATGAGCACACACAATTAAATATCAAATATCTCTCTCCAGCATCTAGTAGCTAGTTTTGCTCTAGCTACAGTTAAGCAAGTGTTGCTGGAATTTACAGTTAAACTCATGTTCAGAGATACCACCAAACAAGAACACTCCAGGTCTCACTTGTCTGAAAATTAGACACTTTTGTCTAGACAATATATAAACCAGTTATGGTTCCAAACTGGCAGTTTCCCCCTTTAAACTAGATGACTGTAAGAGGCATTATGGGAAACATGGTGTCAGTTCTATTGCAGACTGAGAAAGCAGCAATGCATGAATATAATTAGAGAGAATATGGAAAGGAAACAGTTTGTCTGTGGAAATATGCAGGATTTAACTCTCATAAACTCTCACTGCTTTAGTGTTCAGAACATATACAGCACACACACTACCACACCACTTCCGCTGGAGTAACTTAGAGCTAAAGAAATGGTTCACGCATAAAATTAAAATCCCTGTTAACTCACCATCATGTCATTCTAAACTCATAGAACATAGAGTGCTGATAATTTACTCAGAGTATAAACGGAGATCATGACAGCATAGTGCCAGGTATATCCACAATACAAATATAATATTATAACTTACATTTGCATAAACAATTAAGTGAATATATTTAAATTTTGTTAAAACAGGTTAATTACGCTGTAAGGCTGCACGATTATGACAAAAATAATAATTGTTGATTATTCCCTTGAAATTTTAATTGTGGTTATTAATTATCAGTGATGATCACAATTTACATTGAATGATGTTCATACCATTGTTTGATGCAACTGCATGCCGTATTTTTTTAATGAAAATAAATAAGCTGAAAAACTTCAGTGCTTTTTTATGGTATTAAGCATAATAATGAATTGCATTATAATGTTATACTAAAACTAAAATTAAAACAATGGAAAAACCCTTATGATAACATGTAGAAAAATAAAAATGCATCTTAAGCACGCTGAATATCATAAGTGGACTTTGAACAATTAATTGCCACTTTGAACAATTATGTAATTTTGGCATCCATAATTGAAATCGCGATTAGAAATTTGATTAATTGTGCAGCCCCAATACACTGTTATTGTAAAAATGTGAGATGCCATCCTAAACAGTGTCAAGAACACAGAAACTTAATGAAGTTTCTTAAAAGAAAAACCGCTAATAGCTCAATGCTCATTGTTTTTTAGTGTCATTTTGTTTAAGTTGTAAAGCTGTTATTAGTTTTTTACAATTAATTTAATAGAAGTTTATACATCAACAAAAAATATTAATGTTGGGTCTCATCATTTTGGACATTACCATCAACAAAAATGAAAAATAAATAAATAATAATAATTCATTTACTAATATACGTTTATTATATGGCATTATATATTAAAAGGACATACTATTTTAATTAGAGTAAAATGGAATAACATTAATTATTACATCATGTCATATTAAAGGATTTTCATCAAAATCAAAATGGCAATGTGACCTTTGACACCAGCGGTCACAGAAAAAGGCTTCTCTGAAACGCTTTATAAAAAACACACATACAGTAATTCCCAGTCTGTGACGGTACTTCCTGCTGACTCGTACGACTGGCCCATGACTGCATAGACACGGGACTTCCTGCTTGTGTGCACGTCAGGTTTTGTGCCGATGGGAAGTTAATTGCGGTTGGTTTTTCAGTCAGTCCTGGACAGCTGTAAAGAGATTTGCGGCGGTTGTACCGCGGTCAACAAGCGTTTAGAGTTAGTGATGAATAAAAGATGGCGGGAAGGCAGCTTTACGATATGTTAATGCATTATGAGCACGAAGAGTCTCCCCAATGCTGTCAGTCAGACATAAGATCCTTCTGTCAGGTTAACAAGCCGCCCCATGAAATATGCATGACAGGTTACCCCCTCATCCTCCTCCACCCGAGGTTTATTCTACGACCAAACCCACTGACAGAAGAGCAGGAAACAAGAGGAGGGTAAAGACCCGTCAACCGTTTTAATTTCAAACATCTGTGTGACCTCAACATAAATGACTAGAATATTCGACAAAACGTCAGCCTTAAACAAATTTAGTCACCATTAGCCCATCCATGATGAGCCGTGCATACACCATGAGCATAAGCACACAGGACTGTTTGCCTGAGGCTGTGGGTTATGTTGTAATATTGTAAATAATGTTCAGTTTCGCACACAGTGATCGTTTGTTGTTGTTGTTTTTTTTAGATTTTTTAAATTATAAATAGGAATTTTTTTTTTTTTAAAGAAGAAAATATATGTAAATTTCTATTTTTTTTTTCTCCAACTTGCACCCCACTAAAAAAAAGAGAGTATGACCAGTTATAATAGCACACAACCCTGCCAATTAAAAGTGAAAGCAGCCTGGACGCGGCTGTCTTCTGTTTTAACGTTCTGGTATTTGGAAACGCTGGATCAGTGAGTGAACTGAAATGAGAAAACGTCCATCAGGAGTGAAAACTTGATGAGGTGAGGAATAGTGAAAGGAAGAGAGCGCGAGAGGGAGAGAGGTGCGAGTCTTGTGATTTCTTAGCTGAAGGACGTTTAGGCAGGTGAGAATGAAACTGTTGAACCGTGGACACACAACTACAGAGAATTACACACCGTTAACACTTGTCTAATGTGAGACAACCTACTTGTCTCTCTTGCGAACATTCGCAGGCACATAAACAAACAGAGGAACAAACACACAAGCATCTATGCATTAACTATTGTTTTAGATAACCGTTTTAACAATAGTTACTGTACTAATTTATAATAATAATAGCAAATAAGGGCATTTCTGCAAAGAAAACTGTTGATTTTTTTATTGACTTTAAAAATATATACATATAAAACGTCCAGTTTTCACAATCCAATTAGTTCCCAGGGGATAAAATCCTGCCAGATATTTTTTTTTCCTCCTCAAAATGAGTTTTTAATTATTTTTCTTGAAAGAAAAGAAATTATGTAAAGCTACCAGATTAGTTCTCAATGAGGAACCACACATGGTAAGTTAACAGGATTAAAGTTCATGGACTGACCTTGGTGGGGTTCAAACCTGCAACCTTTGGGTTACACTTCTGAGTCATTTTGGATGGAGATCCCCTTCCAACATTTTAAGGAGCAATTCTGACTAAATGTCACAACAAGTATGAAAGATATTTATGAAACAGATATATGGTGGTCAGAACTGCTTAGACTCAGATATCGGATTCAAAAATCTAACGTATGGGGCAGTTTTGATAGATGGATGACAGCGTCAAATGGCATTGATTCACTCAAAAAAATCCCATTTATCAAACTGAATATGCAATGTCAGCTCTCGGCAACGTAACCTTCAAACCTTGTGGACCTTACTTCAATACAAAAAGCAGCGTATAAGAACTATCCGATGCGCAAACTAAATATCGAGTTTAGCAAAACACATGAGGAATAGAACGGATGATACACAGTCAACTTATCGAAATTATTCAAAACATTTCAAGCAGCAGTATCTGATTATTGCGCACCGCACAGACACGCACACACACATGCCCGGTCACGGTGTCGGCACACACTGAGATACGCAGTGGTTCTGACTGTGACTGTAGGGGAAGATCAGTTCCAGTAAGTGGGTTACGACGGTCCTCTCCAGACAGAAGCACAGCAAGCAGCTAAATGATCAAACAGAGGAGGATTTGCCTCCTGTTCAGGGAGATTGATAAATGGAACAGAGCCGTGAAACACATACTACAATTAGTGTGGAAACATCCTTCCCCTAGGTCAAAAGAATTACATCAGGTTCGAGCCATATTTAGTAACATACTATCAAAATGTTGTAATAACATATACTATTATATAAAACAGAAGAACATATGCTATATAATTACACATCACACAACTATACATAACATACCATATGCTTTATATTTTTTATATAAATAATTTATCAATGCATTATAATAACATTATATTAGCATATGTTGCTTTATTACATACTAAATTTCTGTTTTTATTTGTATTTATATATGAAATGCTATTATATATATATATATATATATATATATATATATATATATATATATATATATATATATATATATATATATATATATATATATATATATATATATATATATATATATATATATATATATATATATTTATTAGGGGTGCTCCGATCACGATCGGCCGATCGTTAATGCGCATTTCGTCAGTAAAGCCGGTTTTCTAATCAGCGGTTAATTCCATCAGGTGTGTGATTTCACATAGAGCAGCTGTTACTACACAGAGCCGTTGTTAACTGAGAAGATGGGCCAATAAACGCTGAAAATTAACGTGATTTGCGCATCTTCTCTATTAACAACGGCTCTGTGTATTAACAGCTACTCTATGTGAAATCACGCACCTGATGGAATTAACCGCTGATTAGAAAACCGGCTTTACTGAGGAGATACGCATAACGATCGGCCGATCGTGATCGGAGCACCTCTAATATTTATATATATATATATATATATATATATATATATATATATATGTGTGTGTGTGTGTGTGTGTGTGTGTGTTACCTCAATATTCTAATATTAAATATTATAATAAACCGTTTCATAAATAGTAGGATTTATATGTAACGTTGTTATTATATATATTTTGTACTATGTTGCTACATGTTTGCATTATTTATTATTATTCATTATATTTCTTAGTGTGTATATATATATATATATATATATATATATATATATATATATATATATATATAGTTGCAATATATATTTACTATACATGTTTTTGTCAACTATATATATTACTACACATGTAGTACATTATGAATAGTAAAATTATATTATGTAATATAACAATAAATATATAAATATAATATATAATATAAATATGTAAGATAAAACACTAAGCATTATATTATCATATACTTTCAATATAGTGAACAGATGTTGGACTATTTTATGTTTTTAATACTTTTTTGAAAGAAACTATGAGAATTGAGACACAATGATGGTGAGAACAATGAAGGGAATGGGAAGATGTGAAAAGTCACAAACTCTGTCCGCATGTGCAAAACACCAAATCCATGTCATCTCTATACATCCAAACTCAAACTGATTTTATTTTGTGTTTATTTTTCTTTCAGTGCTATTGACACCCGATGCGAAAAGTCATGGTTTCATTTAATGCAAATGTAATATTTTTTGCATAACATTTTATGGCATGTAAGGGAAAAGCAAGAGCCAAAGAAAGAGAGAGAGCAACAAGACTTTCAGGGTAACGCCTCCAGCTTTCATTTTAATTAGTCTGATTGTGCATTAAATCATCAGATCCTGAAATAATAAGAGAACTGCACCTTTCCTCTCTTTCATCACCATCCTAAGGGTTGATCCAGAAAAATATGTGCCACCATAAAACTGGCCTGTATAGAGGGACTAAATTTATACCTTGTATTTAGCAAGACATCTCAGGATATTTCTTTTCATTGAAGACCCAGGGAGGTTGTCTGGATGAGGGCTGCTGATGTGCGCTTGACTTAATCTGAGTTCTGCAACTAGCATTGTGTTTTGCTACCTTTTTGTAAGCAGCTTGGATCGCTCACTATTGAGATACCACCTCTTCTGTGTCCCTCAGATTCTGGGCATTTAAAAGCACACAGGGATGCAGAGTTACACTCACTATTTGTAGGTCTCTGATCGGATGTACTCAAAGACATGAGAGATGCCCAACTGGAACTGGTCTGCGATGGGAGTCACCCAGGAGTTATTCTCAGCCTTAAACACCTGCTTTGGGCCTGTCAGGTCCAGGTTACCTACAGAGAAGAAATAAGACATAAGAGAGAAGAGACTGGATGAGATGAAATTAGATGAGAGAAAAGAAACAATACAAAACAAGAAAAAAAAGAGACAACATGAGATGAATTATGAAGAGACCAGATGAGATGAGATAAAAAGAGACAAATCAAGAAGAAATGAGACATAAAATTGAAAATACTGGATGAGATGAGACGAAACAAGACGAAACATAAATTAACAAGAGATAAGAGTCACGAAACGTGATGATATAAAAAAGAGAGTGGGGAAAAAAAGATGCAAAGTAAGAAACCTGAAGAGACCAGATTAGATGAAATTTGATGAGAAAAAAGATATTAGATAAAAAAAAAGAAAAAGAAGAAACAACGAGATGGGATATGAAGAGACATGATAAAAAAAAAATTAAATGAGAGGAAAGAAACAAGACATTAGATTAGAGACCTGCTGAGATGAAATTAGATGAAAGAAAAAAGAAAGAAAATGAACAAACAAACAAAAGATAAGACAAGAAGATAAGACTAAAGAAAGGGGGGAAATAGAGTAAATGAGACTAAAAGCAAAGTGAGAAGAGAAAAGAAGAGAAGAGAAGAGAAGAGAAGAGAAGAGAAGAGAAGAGAAGAGAAGAGAAGAGAAGAGAAGAGAAGAGAAGAGAAGAGAAGAGAAAAAAATTAAGAAACTGGACACAAAAGAGAGCAGATAAGTCAAGAGTGAACAGAAATAAGATGAAAAAGAGAAGATACTAGAACAGAAACTAAATGAGACAACAGAACAGTCTTAAAAAAAGAGGACAATGAGAAGAGCAGAAAGACGAAGACAAGAAACATGACAACACAAGTCCAGAGGAGAAGCAGAAGAAACAGTACAGGTCAAAGTGCTAATGTGGCTCATCTCAGCTCACAGGGGGGCTTATTAAATAGTTTCTGATTAGCAAGTGTTGAGCAGCCTATCAAAAAGAGGGTGAAATTAAACCTGATCCCCGGCACACAATGGCACAGCTCACAAACGCAGTCAGACACAACCGTTAGTGAACATCACCCCTTGAACCAAAAAGACCTAGACAGCAGAACCAAAATCTATAACTACTTCAGACCTCAGCGTTCAACCAGACGTCTGCTCTGTTCAGTTTCCACCCTCCTCTTCCTCTTTTCATATAACAGTTTAAAGCATCAGCTTTACACATGATATATTCTGAGTGGTAAAGATTGTCTATCTGTCCTCCTTGCACACTCTCGTTCACATCCCTTGCTTTTTTCTCCTCTTCTCCTTCTCCTTTCCTTCTCTTGGCAAGTGCGCTTGGTTGCTCCTTGTTAGCTGGGCACGTCTCTCTCACACACACACACACACACACACACACACACATGGCGGCGGTGGGTCTTAACGAGGCCGGTCTGAGGAGTGGGATTACAGGGACATGACAGAGGGGTCCTAATAAGCTACACGCAGGAAGAGTCTCCCCTACAGAGTGCACGGGACAAAGACCTGCTGACCGGAGCGTTCACACTCACAACAATGGGCAATTGCTAAAACACTACATAACTCATAAAACTAAAATTTGAAACAATACGTATGTGTTGCAACCACACAGAAACACACTAAGTCAAAACTCTTCAGTCATGGTGCTAGTGAGTGGTGTTGCTGTGCAGGTGCTAAGCAGTTCATGCTAAAAAAGCATGTCTCTATGCAGTTGTTAGCCTGAATTTTGCTATCTGTAACTCATTCAACTGCATGCCACACATACATTTGTAAGCCACTTTCTCCATTTACCTTCTATGGCCATACAAACTACAATAATTTACATGCAATTTCTCCCGACAGACAAACAAATGGTTTGAAATTCATGCAACAAGCTAAAAGAGGAAATTTTCCCAAAGTGAAGGCACTCGGGTAGAGAGGAGTTCAACCTAAGTTGACCCGAGCAATACCACTCTTAACGCAAAGCCTCCAGCCGATCACACAAAATATGACAAATCTGTAGCTAATTAGAATGCACGGCTGTGTAAAGTATGGATTTCTTTGCTTTAGGTAGATGTGTATAGTTTGCATTGCCATTAATCAATCATTGATTCTTTGCTCTGAAATATATAGAATGTTGATCCAGGAGCATGTTGTGCACAAGTTAATGTCTCACCAAGTTCAGGAGGCAGTACAGTGAGTCTGTTCCCTTGAATGTGAAGTTCCTTCAGCTGAGCCAGATCTCCGATCTCTTTAGGTAGAGAGATGAGGTCATTGTCCCTCAAACTCAACTGAGAACAAAGACAGAAGAACTGAAGGGTGACAGCAAACAAACAAACTGGCAATAATCAAGAAAAGTTATTTTCTTGGAGGGACAGAGAGCATTAAATACAATATAAAAAATGTATGTATATATTCAATCTCATTTACTTTCTTAGTAAACGAGTATGATTTATTTATGCATGTGAAATATAAATAAATTCACAAAATAAGTTCATACTGTAATCATTCGTAAAAAAAAAAAAAAAATCGGAAATTTTTCGAAAATCAAATTTAATAACAATATTTTTGCTGACATAACCATTTATGTCTGTGACCCTGCATTGAGTCCGATCTTAGCGAACATAGGGTTGAAGATCAGCCTGTAAATCACCTCTCACCACATCTGGACACACACACTGCGGAGAATAAATCCAACACACGCGACACAGAGCGCCGCCACAAAAGCAATTGATTTCAGAAGCAATTTAGATAAATTACTCACTATCTGTAGCTTGGCCAGCTTGCCGATGTCTGGGGGGAAAATCTCAAAATCGTTGTCACTGAGATAGAGAGCGCGGAGGGTGGCTGAAATCAGAGAGAGAAGTGTGTGTTTGTGTGTGTGTGAGAAGTATTGCAAACACCAATCGATAGATACGGTCATCTCTGATTAATACTACATGGCTACAATATTACACTCAAGTACACACACAATATCAACAGTTTGACAAATAGCATCAAATACACACTCATACTCCGTACTTGAGCACCACATCAGATAAACACTGAGAAAAGCAATAAACACAAAATAGGGCAACAACTAATATGTATTTTGGTCATCTGGAACTGGGATTTTTAAAAAGTCCCACCCACTTACTTTCCATCCAATGATCTGATTAATTAGTGCAACAGCCAATCATATCCATTTAAGCTTTCACTGCTGATATGACTGCCACTCCAAACACCAGTGATAAATGGAGGTTTGAGAGCATGTGTGTGTGTGTGTGTGTGTGTGTGTGTGTGTGTGGTTAGAGTTTCGAGACCTTGATTAATGTTAAGATGGTGCTTTCATTATGTGGCTGCTTTAACATAACAGGTTGTTAGAGCCCATCCTCTGACGGGACCAGGTGATTGGACTGATGAGGATTATGATGATAATGATGAAGACGATAAAGTTAACAGTTATTTTGTTTCCATATTGTTAGTAGGTTGTCTGGTTCTCGTTGCAGTTTATTCTGAACTGGTGCCTGAAATGCAAACGACAACAGTCTGTTCTTGTTTAAGTGGGTAAATCTGAAATCAATAAGCCCACAAAAATAAACAAATGGAAATTAGTGGAAAATTTGTGACTTTGTGGTCACAATTTCAAGCTGTCTAAAAAGTAATCAGGCACTGACACAAAACCCACTAAGGCAAAAGTTTCACCCAACGGACAATATGGTAATGCCACTTTCTTTCCTTATATTTAAATGAGGAAAGACTGAAACGGTCAAAAAATTAAGATCTATATCTAATCAACAATCAGGTATTATTTACAAAAATAATATCATGTTTTTTTTTATTAGATCAAATCAAGATTATAAAAAAAAAGAATTAAAAAAGTAAAGCTGATAAATTTTAGGATTTATTTGAAATATAAATATTTTGTAACATTATAAATTTGCCTCTTTTTATCAATTAAATGCATATTTGCTGAATACAAGTATTCTTACTGACCCCAAAGTGTAATGTAATTTAAAATATTTCAGCCACTATAAAGCAGAAGGAAAGCCAATTTTAAATAATTTTTAACTCAGTTCAAATGAAAACCTGTGCACATAAAATTGCTAACCAATCACAGCTGAGCTACATTTTTACATTTCTTCTCATTTTAGTCCAGAATATACGTTAAGAAGTCAATTAATGGTATTTTGTTCTGAATTATTAAGAATGGTACAGGTTACACATTGTGTGTGTTGCAGACTTACTGAGGTAAAAGAAATTCCCAGGCAGTGAGGTCTCGTTCAGGTTGTTGTACGTCAGATCCAGAACCTCCAGTGCCGGAAGAGATCCGAACCCTCGCGGAAGAGTGCTCAACCTATTCATCCTACACATCAAGACAATAAAACGCCATTTTAACCAAATCAACAGCTTCAAAAACAAACTCACACACACATCCACTCACAGACACACACTTCAACTATTGACACAGGGGAACCCATTGAAAATCTATAGCAGACCTTCTCAGAGACAGAGACAGAGCAGTCTGCACAGATCCATCTCACCGATTATGATTGATATTTTAAATGCGTCACAGATTTATAACACAGGTCAACATATCTACTCACATTTATAACCTCAAAGTTAAATCCAGAGGGATCCAAAAGTCTGAGATCACTAGTGAAAGTGTGAAACCACTTCTACTTTGAATTGTACTAATTTAATTCAACATTTTTAATTAAAAATTATCAACATGACAATTAAGGATGTCTTATATTTGGTCTGCCCCTCTTTTGCTTTCATAAGTGAAATATTTATTTTACACATTAAAGCAAATCTTTTTTTTGTTTTGGATTTAAATTACACTAGCATTCAAAACTTTAGATTCAGAAAGATTTTTTTTTTTTAAGAAATTAATACTTTTATTCAGCAAGACCACATTTATAATGTTACAAAAGATCTCCATTTTAAAATAAATGTTGTTCTTTTGAACTTTATATTCATCAAAGAATACTGAAAACAATTATTACAGTTTACACAAAATATTAAAGCAGCACAACTGTATTCGATTTTGAAAATGATAAAAAAAAAGGCTTCTTAAATCCCAAAATTAGAAAATTGCTGGAAATTTCAGCCTTTTCATCACAGAAATAAATTCAAAAAAAAAAAAAAATTATATATATATATATATATATATATATATATATATATATATATATATATATATATATATATATATATATATATATACAAAACAGATTTTTATAATATTTCACAATATTATCGTTTTATATTTTTGATCAAATAAATGCAGCATTGGTGAGCTGAAGATACTTCAGCCTTTCAAATTTAACACAAACTTTTGAACAGTAGTGCATATTTGAATCCCAGATTTTCAATAAGGTCTATAAAGTTTAATATTCAGGTAGTTGCCCAATATTAAAAATGTGTTATCCGCGCTTGAAATATAACAGATTTAATTTTGGCTGGAAAACTTCTGATAGAGAACATGAAATCTGAAATTGGACGTGCTCAAGGTGTCCGATGACGCTGATAAAACACGAGAGAGAGAGAGAGAGAGAGAGAGAGAGAGAGAGGAGAGAGAGAGAGAGAGGGGCACCCAAATCAGATGCTGATTAACTCTTGCTTATATAAGCGTATGTCCTCCTTCTCTTTCTTTCTTTCTTTCTTTCAAATGACACTTGGTTGCCATGAAGACTCGGAAACATTAGCAATGGATTTCAAAGAAACAAACAAATAGATTCCACTACATGTTTGTGAAGCAATTACCAGAGAAAGGGAATTGTTTTGACAAATGAGATCAGGATAATGGTCCGGCCACACGCTCACACGCACATCCGCACATTTGATTCGGGAGTAGCAGCCAGGAATACAACAAGCCGGCTTATGTTTTCAAGATTATGTGTAGAAATGGTGCGTCTGACAGCAAATCGATAAAAATGTGCGGTGTCAGACGTGAGGCAGAATGTGCTGTGCTTTAATCCTGCATGATATTGTGGAGGCACCACCCTCGGAGGAGAAGGAGAACACTTGGGATTCGGGTGGGGCTCAGGTGGGGTCTAAACACCAGGGGGTGACCAGAGGACCAGGGATGAAGGGAGTCAGAGAGGAAGAGGAATTAAGAAAGACAGCAGCGTTGTTATTGTCAAGGCTTCTCAACCTCACAAAGAAGGAGTGACGACCTTTCCACTGTCTCTAAACCAGATATACTTTTATAACCAGGATATTATAACAGTGCCTGATCCGACAACTGGATCCTCCTCAGGATAAACAGTGACATTTGGGCAGGTTTTATGACCCACGAAAAATCTTTCGTTTTGAAAAACAGAGGAGACGGGAGGGGGGAAAAGAAAATCAAGAGAACCAAATTAAGGATATAAGGCGAGATGAGACGAAAGGAGAAGATTCAAGAGGAAGAGAAAGGAAAGACAAATCGAAGACAAAAAAGAGAATATGAGATGTGAGAAAAACAGCCAAGAGTAGAGATAAAACTAGAAGAACAGACGTGAACACAAGCGAAAGAACTGGAAGAGAGAAAGAGAGATGAAAGTATGAGAGACGAGAAAAAATTAGATGAAAGGAGAAGAAAAAAGAGATGGAAGAAGAAACAAAACGAGATGAGAAAAGTAGAGAAGAGAATAAAAGATAAAAAAGCAATATCAGAAGAGATGAGAAAAGAAAAGAGGAGAAGAAACAAGAAGTAAAAGGGGAGTGAAAGAGTGAAAACCCAAAATGAAAATATGCAAAGAGATGCCACGAGAAGAGAAGAGAAGAGAAGAGAAGAGAAGAGAAGAGAAGAGAAGAGAAGAGAAGAGAAGAGAAGAGAAGAGAAGAGAAGAGAAGAGAAGAGAAGAGAAGAGAAGAAAAGAGAAGAGAGACATCAGACTAACCCAAGGTTCAGATGTTTAAGTTTTTGAAGGCTACTGATCTGGGTTGGAAGCTCCTCAATTTGATTATTGAACATGTTCAACACCTCCAAGTTCTTCAGCTCTGTAATGTTTGGAGGCACAGCTAAAAAGAGAGAGAGAAAAAGAGACAGTGAGGATAAATTCTGCAGGTATCATCAAAACATTTCAATTGAGTATATTCTAATCACGACGAGGTCTAATGATCAGAGACCGAAGGTTTTCTGGTGACCTGCAGAGGTTCAACGACTAATTATCAGAGTCAGCGAATAGACATCCCGTCTTTGATGGCTCAATTATGGGTCACTACCCCAGCAATAAATTTGACATTTTAATGATGGAGGCTTTAGCATTACGGATCAGCAGCACCCCTCCCGCAAGGCCATCCTGCCCATTTCTGCAGTGGACAGAGATCGAAGGGAAGAACAGGCGCTCTATCTGATTACTGGCTGATCAATGGCCCCTCATTACAGAGGAGGAGAGGTGGGAGAGGTCTACACAAACAACATGACACGAATTCCACCATAGAGATCAACGAGAGCTCCTCTGCCCCAGACACAGAGGAACAATGATTCGACTGTCACGCAAATGATTCAAAACTCCAACAACGAAACACAAGCCCTCTTCAGCACACATCTGTATCACTTCATAATAAACATTCACTCACAAAATATGAATTTACTACTAACGCTTTCTTTTTTTTCTTCTTTTTTTATTATTAAATTAATATGATTAAATGTTTATTGTAAAGTGATGCATATGTTTCTTATTAACACTATAAAATAATAATAATAATAATAAAGGCTAAATTAATTAATAAAAAAACAATAATAAAAAGTTGTTAATAAATGTTATGTGATCTGCACTTTTCAGCACATGCTTGGTAATAACAAACAAATATTTTTTTATCATCATCATCATCATCATCAGTAATACTAATAATTTATTATAATACATTTAATTATTATTCATTTATGTATTATTAATTCCACCACCAATAATAAAAACATAACTAATTCATTTAATAATTAAAAATAATTAAAAGCCATCACCAGTGTTATATATTGTGTATTTTCAGCACATGTACTTACTTAATGTATGAAACATAAATTTTTATTATTATGTTCATAAATAATAATGATAATAATAACCATGTATAAATCATCCTAAAAACAATAATAAGAATGAATGGCTGGCTGGCCATTATCAAATGTTATGTAATCAGTAGATCAAGAACTATCAAATATGAGACTGAGTAACAGTGAAAGTGTTACAGAAATGTACATTCTAGACATAAAAATGACTCAAGTTTGCTTGAGTATGTTTCAGTCTGACCATCCAGTTCCCAATTTGTGCATCTATCCTCTGACCTTTCCACCCATAAAAGATACTTGAAACATATGATTTGTTTCCCAATGTCTCTATGGAACTGTAAAGACACAGCAGAACACTGAACCCTTCGTGCCATGTCAGGGTCCCTGACACATAAGACTGATCTCCATCCTTAAGACTCCTACACTCTATCCTCTTAAACCACAGATTAGACTTTAAAGCACTATAGGCTGTCCTTCTACTGGCTTTTCTTGCTTTTTGTATGCATAAGTTGTGAGTAAAAAACCTGCTTGTAAATACTTTGTTTTAAATGTGTATGCGTATTATTGGAGGCTTTTAAACAGGCAGAAAAGGCTGATGGTAACAGGACAAAGAGTATACGGCTATATAGAGCAGAAAGGTTTGGCCCTCTCTCTCCTCTCGGTCTCATTACCTGAGCTGTTGCCTGCCCGGGCCGAACAGAAGCCCTGCTTTACTCATGAGCCACTAATGAAAGGGTTCCAAATGTCACTGTAATCCCGACTACCCTGAAAAGTTCAAAAGATGGCAGATTCCCTGTCTCTGCTCTTGAACCAGGCAGGAGGAGAGAGCGGAGAGGAACAGAGGAGGAGTAAATGCAGAGCAGTAAGACTTTAAGTTTAAATTTTGTAATTTTTTTTTTTTTTTTTTTTACCAAGAAGGGCATAGAATGAGTGAAAAAGTTTTAATCTACTGATTTTTTTTTTTTTTTTACAAAATACTGAAAAACTAAGAAATATATATACATAGGAAATATTTAGAACTCATATAAATGACCAAACACATTAACCACATGTATAGTTTTCTATAATTATATTATAATGTACTATAATAAAATAATATAAGTATTTACTTAATACATATTTAATTTCATAATCTTTTCTTTTTTCTTTTTTAAAACAAAATAGATACATTTTGCTAGTGGTCTCAGGCTTCTGGACCACATAAAGTTTTTTTTTTTTTTTTGTCTTTTTTTTTCGCCCTCATTTAAGCAAACTACAGACAAGCGTGCGACCGGTAACGGAATAAATCAATTCCTCATCTGCAAATCGCATAAATCGTATTAAAAGGCTTTGATCATTACTTCAGATGCTACGTGACAGAAATCTGCATTATCACTCTGAGATCTTCAAAGAGATTAAGAGAAAAGATTCCTGCTAAACAAACAAATCACCCTGTACAGATCAGATGAGAGTGAAGACGGCTCAGAGCTGTTAAAGTGCACCCAAAGATTACGATGGAGGGGAAAACAAGAACCACAAATTACACTGACAAACATATTTCTCCTAATAATAACTCTCTGCATACTCCCAACTTACTAAGATTATCTTTACACTCACACGTAAAAGAAACAAGACAGTGATTGTTCAAAGATTGCAATGAATATGTTTCTAACTGCTAATCTCCAATCTTTATTATTAAGGTACTTAAACTGAGCAGATTATTAAATCAAACAAACAGTGATCAGTAAGGGCAAGACAGCCCTCTAGTGGACTTACTTTCAGTTCTTTCAAAATTAACTATGCTGTTAATTATCATTCAATCAAATAATTAAATAAAATGAACTATATACACAATACATTAATAACTCAAGCAATTAAAATTAATATCATTTTATGTATTTTGAACAGTTCCATAAATTGTATTGCAGCTGCCCTATTGCGTACCAAAATATATATTTTTAAACCTTCTGCTTAGTTGTTTTCTAGATTTCATTTTTATTTTGTATCCAAAATCATAACTGAGATTCATGGAACTGCCTTTCCAAAAAATGATTTGCCTTCTAAGTAACCATCACAATCTTCATTCCTAGGCACAGCCCATGCTATAAAACTTACAGAATTTTTTTTTAAACAATTTCTTAAAAATGTAAACACAAAAAAAGTCGGAAGAATATACCATTCAGCTTGTTGTGGCTCAGGACCAGTTGGGTTATGTTGGACAAGGTGACTACAAAACAAAAATAATGGCACGTTTAGTTGATGATGTCATTGCAAAACAGCGCCAACGTGTTGACGTCACTAATCTTCCATACTGTAAATAGAGACAACTTACAAAGAAAGCCATTTAGCTACAGTGTAAACAAATTAGACCCATTACACACTTTTTAATTAACATTAAAACTTTAATCTGTTATAGTAACTCTCTGCAGACTCACATAGTCCAGGAATATCCAGCAGGTTTGATATTCCTCTGTCACACATGTCCACCTCCGGTATATTCTTATCCCGACTCTCCTCCACTATCTTCTTCAGTGACTTCGACATTTTCTGAAAGACAATATTAGCTGATAATCTTACGAAGAGAGTTTTGCCACTTTTGCCTTAAACAGTGGGCCAAATCCAGTCATAAACATCATATAAAGAACTCACTGAGTATTTACCTAACTGTGCGGGAAATACGCAAACATGCAGGGCAAACAGAAAACAAATATCCAAGTACTCCGGCCAGTAAAACCAGATATTTTTGAAGCAGGACACTCGCTCACACCCAACCGGAAGTTGATTGTATGTCTGCAAAACTCTCGCATTCCTTCCATAAAAGGGTATTTCCGGGGTACCGGAGACAGGAAAAGAATGTCAGGCAGAACTCGGTTGCGTTGTCCAATCAGGTGCGGAACCGTTGAATAAAGGCACATATATGTCCAATCAAAATGATTTCCATGCCACCGGTTTGCATCCTTCGACCAATCAATGGAAATGTACAGAAGACGTGCGGAAAAGCATTCTTCTAATGAGCCTTCGTTATTTACTAGCTATTAATCTGTTTGATTAAAATTTAGAGCAAGTATATACGTACAATATTATAGGAATTGTATAGGCATATCTGAAGACACTGACACATTTGAACGATACTATGATATAAGTTCTTCAATGAGTCATATACATTTTATTTTATTCTTATATTATTTTAATATAGGACCCAGAAGTTTTCAGTTAGCCTTTATTTAATTCTAAATAGCCCTATACAAATATTTGTCATGAAACTAAAAATCCTTGACCCATATTTTTCAGTTTTATAAATGTTTTTTTTTTTCTTCTTCATGATAAAAGGCACTAAAGTTAGTAAGCCATAGTTCAAAAAGTTTACAGTTAATAAATCACAATGTGCTCAGTCCTGCAGCCTGTTACAAGCAAAATTAATTTATTGTCAAGAATGAATGTAAAGTTTAATGGTTTTAATTATTATTATTATTATTTTTTTTTTACTTTTTTGAGAAATAGATAACATTGATAGAACGTTCTTGAAAAAGTTTTTTTTTTCTAAGTGTAAAATTAGTACACATTATTTTATCCATCTTTAGTATTCTGATAAATACAGCCTGAATATGTTCCATTACCATATTTGTTTGTTGCATCAATATTTCATAATTATTATAAATAAAATTTGTATTATAAAAGGGTAAAAAAAAAACACGAAAACCTGTCAAGAGCATATCCAAGCATACTCCACCTCAAAATTCTCAAAATTAAATGTGTGTGTGTGTGTGTGTGTGTGTGTGTATATATATATATATATATATATATATATATATATATATATATATATATATATATATATATATATAATCAACCAATCACATGGCAGTTGCTTTAGTACATTTAGAGGTGTGGTCCTGGTCAAGACAATCTCCTGGATTTATTATTTTACCGCAGTCCCACTTTTTTTTATTTAATATTTTCTCGCAGAGTGCAGCCTGCAATATAATGATGACATGATTATCTTTTGACTCCCTGGACCCGCCCCCGACACGGCACCTTGCAAGTTGCTCAAAATAAAGTCAGATAAAAATGGATAAGAGAAAGCGCAAAGGCGGCGCTGAAAAGGCCAGAATAAAAAAGAAGAAAACTTTGAAAACTGACGCGGCCAAATGTTCTAAGCTGAGTAAATTTTTTTCTAAAAAAAACAAAACAAACGAAGACAACGAGGCCGGTAAGTAAAAGGTAAATTATGTCATTAATGACTCACCCTCATGTCGTTCCAAACCCTTAAGACCTCCGTTCATCTTCGGAACACAGTTTAAGATATTTTAGATTTAGTCTGAGAGCTCTCAGTCCCTCCATTGAAAGTGTGTGTACGGTATACTGTCCATGTCCAGAAAGGTAATAAAAATATCTTCAAAGTAGTCCATGTGACAGTTCACAAAATCCTATGCAAAACTTAGGCTACTGTTTTTTCACTGAATTGGAAATGATGATATTTTTCAAAAATACAATGAATTATAAGGCTGAAGAGAACAGTGTGCCTATTGCAGACTTATGTTATGAGGTTTTAATTACATTATTTTAACATAGTCAGACATGAACTAAAATGGGCCGGTCTAAGGCATGAAACTCCAGGGCTGAAAATGAGTCCCAATCCAGCCCTGTAGTCTATCGATCCTGTCTGAATAAACTGACATTTGTTGTTGGCTGTTGTCTACCACGCAGATCCCCAGCTATTACCTACCTTCCAAGGAAGACACATTGTTTAGACGTCTGCACAAGTGGAAGAGTCTCTGTCTCCTCCTTCTGGCATGTGGCAGAGGTACAGCAAGACTTCTCTCTTCTCTTGGGTTTGTCCCAGGTGGGACCATCCACAGACTGGATCTTAGTTCGTACTTTGCCTGTTTCTCTCTGACTATGTCTGGTTCTGGTAGGGTTGAACATTTCTATGGAGGACTGAAAAACAGTGGCTCTATTTATAGGCTTGATTATATTTGGTGACTTGCAACAGATGCTTCAGCATGGCTGAACTTTGCTTTGCAGAGCGGGAGTTCTGGATTCCAGGCCCAAGGCTTGTTTATGTTGTAATATCTTTAACCAACAACCTCGACCAGAAGCCAGCGAAGAACAGACAGTCTGACATGGCATGAGGGCATGGGGAGGTGTGTGTTTTATTAGAATCTACATTAAGGAGCAATACTTATATGTACACTCGACCAAAGTAAGCACTGAGGTGGGAATGTGTGTATATGTGACTTTTTGCTGTTTGAGTTATGAGGTGCTCTTAAATTATGTGCCTGAGGAGCTCAATTTAGCACAAGTAGAGCAGACCACCAGCATATTCCTGAATACGAGCTCTAGTTTTGTCAGGAATGAATGTGGATGTTATGGCTTGTCCACTGTTCCATTTATTGAGAAGTAGAGAAGATTTGATAAATGTTATTTACACTATCAGTGTAAATACTGATACTCATACTGATGCTCATACTGATCAGAAAATCAGTTATTGACTCATGAATATCAGTCATTTTGTAACCATAATGGATTGTTACCATCAAAATATCAAATGTATTATCATATTAAAAATAAAATTACAATTAGTAAAACCAGTTATAAAATGGTCAACAATATGCCCAAAACAGGGTTGTAGTTATATATAGTTAAAACTGAAGCTAAAATTAAAACCACTAAAAAAAAATGAAATTACTTGAAATGAAGTAAAATGTTAAAAAAAACTTTTTAGTTTAATTATTTGGCAAGAAAATATTTCTCATTTTAATTTACCAAAACAAATGTTTTTGTACCAAAACAACTAAAACTGCAAAAAACAAAAAACATTCATAATAAAAACAATCATAGACTACTAAAAAAGACAACAAAAATGACTAAAATTTAAATGAAACAGGTTCACACATTTTAACTTAAAAATCAAGTTAAAATCAGTTTATGCATTAAGAAAATGACACCTATTATTTTTTATTTTAAAGATTTTAAAATGCACACACACACACACACACACACACACACACACACACACACATATATATATATATATATATATATATATATATATATATATATATATATATATATATATATATATATATATATTTATTTATACACATATCTTTATTACACATAGCCTAGAAATTTGAAGGAAAAACTATTCAAAAATGATTGTGAAAACTGTGACAAGGCCTTAATACAGATGGTAATGTAAGCTCTGTTTTTCTGTTGATCAGATTGCTGGGCCTCTTTTCCCAGAAAGAAATGAAATATTACATGAAATGTTTGTTTGTATTCTCTATGCCTGTCTCCCTCTACAGAGCAGATCAAGCCATTAGCAGTGTCTGTATCTGCTGCGGACTGCTTCTATCTCTCTCCAAATTCATCATCTCTTCACTGTCACTCATAGCCTCTCTCTGTGTTGGGTGTTTAAAGTCTAACGCATCTGGCTTTGAGATGTCAGAGTGGGTGGTTTGGATGAGGTCAAGAGTAAAAAGTGTGGAGCTGAGGATATCAGATAGTGAAAACATATATATATATACTTGTGTAGAGGACACTCTGTTAATGATGTACACACTTCAAGATAAAAAAAAAATTCATAGAAAAATCACAAAAGAGATTTTTAATGTCTTAGTTGTTTTTTGTCAATTAAAATGATTTTATGATGGTCTCTTGAAAAAGCTCTGGCTTAAGAACATAATTAAGTGAAACATCATGAAACCTCTTTATTTTCCAAAAAGGCATCAAAAGTACATGCATAAATCCATTCTTTAAACAATTCTCTACAAATGATGGTTCATATTACATTATTCATGTGACATGATTACTATGTGTTCTGTTTGCATGTGTATGTGTGAATATTTCTCAGCTGCTCCAGATGGAAGAACAGCAGACTGGACAGAGAACTTCACAAACACAGGGTTTGAAGAAGCTCTGACAGGAGCGATATTGGTTTCCTGATTTTATTTATTTATATATATATATATATATATATATATATATATATATATATATATATATATATATATATATATATATATATATATATATATATATATATATATATATATATATATATATATATATATATATAAATAATAATTTATAACAACTATAGCATGTGCTTTCAAGAAAACACCTGCAAGAGGCAGCAGAGTCCACAAAAGTGACAAAATGTAACTGTCATAGTTTTTTAAGATTCAAAGCCTAGTGTCCAAATGGACTATTAGCAGATTTATTTAAAAATAATACAAAAAAAAGCAGATTCAATTATTTACTCATCTTGTTCTCATGGCGTACACATTTTTGTCAAAACAAATATTCTTTGAATGAGAACATACTTCCACATGATACCATGCATCTCTGAATACAGGTTAAACTTTACTAAAATTAAACTAAAATGAAAAAAAAAAATTAAGTTAATATTGTAATAATAAATATACATAAATACATTTTTATAACTATTATATAACAAAAAAATGCAGGCATAACATGTATGAAATGAGATGGACTGCTGATTGTCCCAGAAGTACCATTAAACATGCAACCGCAGGCTGTTAAAAACACATAAACACACATTTCGATATATGTATAGTACCATAAACACAGTAATCATAAAAACCAACATGTAGAGATGAAAATCATAGGAACAGCTCTAAATGTATTTAAATGTCTTGTTCGTGTGCTTGAGGCTGACAAAAGGAGAAATTCGGGCTGTCTTCCCATACAGCACCAAGTTAAAGAGCACTTGACTGTGCATTTCTATTGTGCACCATTTACAGTGAATGAGTTTGTTTGTGGAAGTAACGGTGAAATCTGCATTGGAGTTCTCTTGTATATTTGCATTTCCCCTCAAATCCCTTCATATTGTTTGAAAAGTGCAGCGTCCTCTCATTCCAGTCATTCTGCTCATTCCACATTTGTGGGCTCAGTGAATCAAATCTACTTTACTGCCATGATAAACAACCCAAATTTACTCTAGCACACACTTGCATCTAACAAACCCTACACCTCCATCTATGTCATATATTTTTTCAGTGTTGTAGTCTACTGATTGTCATTTTTTTAAAATGATTGACAGTATAGTATAAATCAAACCTGAAAGTATTGCATTGAAGTTGGTTTTGTAGTTGAGGCTTACGTATGTTTCTGTATGTTCTGCCAGGAAGCCATTGTCATGGATGATAGAATCAGAGTAGAAGTTGATGAGCACTGGTCAAAATGTGGTGAAGACGCCTGGGATGTCATTTCCACAAAGAGTAGCCAAGGGAACACCACTGGTGGTGATGCCACTATAGATCTTTACACCATCATAGACACATTTGGAATATGCTATAGAAGATGGAAAGGCATGATTATTTACCCTACAGAACTGCTGTTATCCTTTGAGTTATTTTTAGATTTCTTATGTCAAGATATTATAACAATTTATGATTTTTGAGGAGGATCATACCCTCTTACTGGAAAGTTTTAAAAGTAACCAACGCCACAAAATTTACCCAGGAGTGGAGAAGACTCATGCGGACCATCATGGATCTAAAGAGTAGAACATGATTCTTTTGTCCATAAATTGGTCTAAACTGTGATGCATTGGGCTGTAACATCATGAAATCACAAATGTTGCCACCGTGGACATTAAATCCTACATCTGCACACAGAAAGGTTAGCTACTTACAGCCACGTAATTAAAACCACACAAGCTGTGACTTTCAACATCCAGATCAGTCAAGTTGAAGAAGACTCGATGCCCTACATCCACTGTGATGACCCAGGAACAGTCCACATTGTAAGGATAATTGCTGGGATACTGCAGAGAGTGGATCTCTCCACTGGGGGCTGTGACAATCCCTCCACATCCTGAATTTTCAAAGGGGTGATTTTAAGAAATTCATTAGCAAAGGCTGAAATTAATATAATGGCATAGTATTCGACTACAGAATAAAAAAAAAAAAAAAAATAATAATAATAATAATATATATATATATATATATATATATATATATATATATATATATATATATATATATATATATATATATATATATATATATATATATACTTAAAGACTAGCCATTGTGAAGACCAGGGTCATTTAAAAATGTCTGAAAATCACTTCATTAGACAATAAAATAATAAACTAAGAGGTTTAAAGAAACAAACAAAAATTATACTAAAGATTTTCTCAGACCCAACTTGACATCATGACTTTTTCCCTACTTGTCCCAAAGATGAATATAATTCTGTTATCTATGGACCAAATTTTCCACCAAGTTTGACAACCAGAAAGTGTCAAAATATCAAATTTGATCATAATTTTTGAACAGTTAACTGTGAAATGTTTTGCATGAAAAGTGTGCTTGTACTGTCTTTAAGATAAATACCCCTTTCTTTTCAAGACAGACAATCATACATATCTAACTGTAAGGTGTCCAAATAATGCAGATTGTCTCTGTTTTCTCTGTTGTGATGAGCAAGCAAACAAGCTATGTAACAAACTAAAGGCCACTAAACGATTGCCATTTTAAAACAATTGGTCTAGTTTTGGTCTGACATCTGTGTGGCACAGAAAGTGTATGTTTGTGTGCATGCGAGACTGTCTCTAAGCCCTCTCTCTAAGCTCTGATTTCCAGTTAATTTCTGCCCCGATGGCTCCATTCAGTGCTACAGTGGAGGTCAGCATTCCACGTCTGCACAACAAAATACACACCCACAGAGTCCATCTGATGCCAAAGGGGTATGAGCCGGCACACACCCATATATATATATATATATATATATATATATATATATATATATATATATATATATATATATATATATATATAATTTGATCTCATGATGAACAAGCGAGACATTTTAGTGAACATAAATCGAGGAACTTGAACACTACTTCCTAGGCAGTATGTACTTCTATCTTTTTTAAAAACAAAATTGCATGAAGTATGTAACAATAAGCCAACAACTTTGTATACAGCAATAGGGAAAATCACAAATGATTTTGCTTCCAGTTCTTTCGTCACAGTGGAAACTGGAGGTAGTTGTGTGCACTGCAATGTGGGATGCATTATCTCATGTGTTCTCAAGTTGTATATGCAATAGGGCATATACTGAGTGCAAACAGATATTAGAACAGATATTATAATATATATATATATATATATATATATATATATATATATATATATATATATATATATATATATATATATATATATATATATATATATTTGCATCCCTCAAGCTTGTCATACTAAGTTGCAGTCAGGATGATACTCCACATCAAACTTAAGGATGATAATGGAAACGTTACTTCCAGGGCTTGTTTGGATGTGCCAGATGCACTCACGGTTTGCTGGGTATTTTTCCGGATAGCCTGGGCTGGCAAAAGCACCAGTAGGCCTCATGAATTCCCCACCAAAACCTGCAGGGGGTAAAAGTGAGGCACTTTGACTTTTGATTTGCCTGTTTTTAATCAGGGATCCAAACGAAAGTCCACAACAGAAATTCTACTGTACGAACAGAAGATAACCAAGAACACTACGGCACTACATTATTTGTTGTAAGTGTGGCATTATACTTTGTAACTTTGAGTGTCTGTGTAAAGAGTGTCTGTGTAAATGTGGTAAGGGATTTTTAAGAGGACAGATAGTTACATTACAGTGTCAAGACAGGAAAAATGTCTCACATCAAGCTTATCAGAGGATGTATGAAACAATATTGGCCCTCACTACAAGAAAGGCAGCAGCAACAAGACTAAAATGCATAGATTAAATTGCAATACATTCATTTTGTTGAATTGAGGAATTTCTACAACACCTGCGTTATTTAATCCCTCAATTTTCTTTTTTAGGTCTTTCTTTTATTATAAGGACGTCTCTTCTGTCCCTTTTATTTCTTACTCTTTGTTTGTCATTTATCTCTCACTCAGGAAGGTTTTTACAGCTGCAAAACTGTGCTGTGCACATTACATAATAACATTACAGTGTTCATTCTCTATATTGTGTCTATGGAAACCAAGACCATTTCCTTCCAAATAATGACATCATCACAGACAGAGGTGCATGAATAATTAAAGTCTCTCTCTCTCTCTCTTACTCTGATCCCACTCTCTGTGCAAAAATAACAGTCCACACCCTTCAGCAATGTTACTCGATGTCTCACAAGCACAAGGACAGAGAAACATACACACAAAACATCACACTAAAATATGGCTCAGTATCTGACAGATTTATGTCTTGGTCTTTCTTCTTTGATACACATATACTGTAGATGGATGGCTCAAATTAAAGCTTTGTAATGAAACTTATTATGAACAGTTCATTTATTTTAAGTGAGATATAGCAAGAGTTAAACAGGCTTTTCCCAAGAAAGAGAACAAGGACAGAGCTTTATTGGTCTGTTCTTTCTAGAGGAGCTTGTAGACTTGTTTTCCACTCTGTCATTCTGGAACAGATTTTTGCTGGCAATAAGCTAACACGTGCAGAAAATCCACTAGAAATCCCGAAATTCTACAGCAACAGTAGTTGCTACATTTAATCTTTCCTTTCTTTCTTTGCTAGATTCATTCATCGCTGGCAATTATCTCTTTCCCTGCTGGCCAATCAAAGTGAAGCTTTCCTAAGTGATGTCATGGCTTTGCCTATTAGGACTGCTATTTGTTTTACAGATTTAGTGACATCATCACTCAAGAGACTATAGGTCACTGACCTCTGACTGCCTTATAGTGGCTCTGCATATTTTATTTCCTTCTACTGTTTCCTTCTGTTTTGAGCACTTCATCTGTCTTTCCACCGTCACACACATCTAGAAGTTTCACACAATGTTTTGAGGTTGAAACAGGTCCTCAAAAACCTTTCCATGAATGGTGGTACTTTCCATAAATGCACAAATGCCGAGAAGTTTAAGCACTATTTTGTAGAAAGTGCCCAGTGAGTTGTGTATCTGATCTTACCATTCTGGTACCAGTCTATCTGAAAGACTTAACATTTTAAAATGAATACAATTTGTTGAGAAAAAACGTACACAGTTGTGAAACCATACTGAAACCTTTTACATATTACTGATCATGTCATGTCATAATAACCTTGAAAAAGTAATAACAAAATAAAATCAAAGCTGATTTCAGTGATTTCGAAAACTGATTTCAGATTAAAGTGTGAAACATGTATTTTTTCCGCAGTAGATCTCAAAAATCTATGTATTTTCACAGGAAATACAACCAATGATGTCATATCAGTAATTCAGACCATATGTTCGACAGCATTGGGAAGAAAAGTGTGCTGTGATATTGTTGGCTTGTGCACAGAATCTCACATTCCGAAAAGTCATCAGAGTCCAAAATATCCACCACAGCTGTCTATGTATTTACCCAGCTGATTAATGCCTGTATTTGGAATGATGTTTTTGAAACGGAGTGTAACCTCTTTCAAGATGAGGGGAAAGGCAAAAACTCGACATCTCTACAAGAGGCCCTAATGATGTCATCCTGTTTTGGATGGCCATGGTGATGAGTGAATGGAGAGGAACTAAAGGCCCATTGTACATTTTCAAAGACTCTGCCAGTAAATCACTGTAGTGTAACTGAATGGCAAACTGTCCGGCATGAATTAGGCTACTTGACCCCTTCACAGAGAAATAATAAGATAATACAAGCTTGAAAAGACATGCAGATGGTCCTCGAGTCAGAAAAACCAACTCAGTCTCTCAAAACAGATCTCTTAAAGTCAACCAGAACCAGCATTCACAACCTATTTCATTTTCGCAACATGAGCAAAACAACTTATTCAATGAGAAAATGGGCAGGACTTGATTCCATCCATCAGGAACTGATTGGATTATGAAAAGTGGGCATTCCATATCAGAATAAACCCGATCTGAAAGCTGAAGGTCAAGTTTCCCGTCAAAGGTATCTCAATGCATCCTTTTATTTTCCACATTTTTTGTTATTTGTCTAACCTTTTCAAGATTTCAGGCTGGAAGCGGCCCAAAACAATGCCTAAATAGGCTATTGGTTTACATTAACACCCAATGTGACGGAGTAATATAACATGCAAAATATGACCAGGATGTCTATTAAGAAAACAAATATGGTCAATTTCGATTTCATGTTGACTTTTAGCAGCAATGCTAGGTACACTGTAAGATTTTTTTAAGGTTGTATAATTTAAGACAAAGCATGTGCTGATCTTCACATAGTCTCAGGCACATCCAATGTGGTTCTCCACCTCAAAGGTTATAATAGTGTAGTTGATGGTGTTGCCCATGGAGGCCAGGATGGTCCAGCTGCAGTCGGCACGAGATTTATACTCATTAGGGAAGTTCAAGCTCTCAGTCTTTCCCAGCTCAAACTGGAGTTCAGCACACCTTGGCAAACTATAGGAGAAAAGCCAGTCCTGATTAACTGCATAAGAATAATATCACTTGGGAAGAATTAATGAACATCAAGAACTTGCTGAAGTTTTAGATAATATTTTACATAATAAGATTTCAAGGAATACATTAAAACTGGTGGCATCTTGCCATGATGACTAGAGCTGGATTTGACCCTGAAGTAAAGGTTTAGAGTCTGGGAAACACACTGGCATGTGACCACTGACAACCAAAGAAAAGGCAAACGACTGATGGAATGCACAAAAGAAGATAGACAGTCCTGCACTGAGCTCTAAACTGTGACATTTCACCTCCACAAACATAATTAAAACAAGGCTGAGTGAACTTAACCACCAAATACCAAAAAAAATTATTTCCATGTTTTGGAATACACACACCATTGTAATACCAAGGTATTCTTTGAAATACTAATCTCATGGAGTACACAACAAGAATGATTGCATCACACAGTATTTTACCAGTACAAATATATAACATTTCATAAGACATAAGATTTTTTTTCTTCTGAAAAATGTGTAATACAATTGTCTTTGTTTAAAAAAAAAAAAATTGAAAATTGAAAATTGTTTTTGGCATAAACCCAATTTTGAAAATTGTTTTCAGAGTATGCATATGTTCCATATTTAACATATATGAAAAAATATGTATATATAATAATAATAATAATATATATATATATGTGTGTGTGTATTATTGTATTACTACCATCTTATACCATCTCTATACCATGGTACCACCACAATACTTCTTTTGTAAGAGTTTACAGCAAAAGTAATTTAAAAATAAACTATATTTTTACATTTTCTTCTGGGTTTTCTGGACTTGTGGACCCAGGTGTTCGGTGGGTGTAACTCACTGGTTTGGTAGGTAGCCAGGAATCTGCCTGCGTGGATGATGCTGTCTGTACGTAGCTTCATGTACATGTTCTGTCGAATAGAACTGATAGGGACAGGAATCTCATTTCCACACATCTTAGCCATCTAAGGAGCGCTGGTGGGTTTTTGTTAAATAATGACACTCTAAGATCAAAATTATACTTACTTTTGCTCTCATCAATACCTTCACAAAATCAAAAAGACAGCCACTATGAGTCTCCAGGTCCATGTGGGTGAAGTTGAGCACCACTAGCTCACTACATGGCATTCTGATGATATAAATGCACTGCCTATTGGAAGCATATTTATTATGACAGTTAGGAGAGATGATGAAGCCTTCTGTGTCTGATGCCTCCGCAGCCCGGGTCAGCTGTTGATACAGAGCACTCTGCATTACACTTAAGCAATTTATCCCAATATTGTAAGACAACTCACTTTGCCCATTTGAACCAAGCATCATGTTTTGCTGGAGTTTATAACATTTGCTATATGACTTGTGACGTTTAATATCTATACAATGCCATTAAACTGTTTTCTGAGCAGTATTCCACTGATGGATCCATGTAAATGAATTAATACTTTTATGCAGCAATGATGCAGATCTTTTGTTTGGAGTTATCAAATGGAGGAAAAATGACATTTCAGACTTTGTGGCAAAAAAAAGAATTCTGTAAAAAATAACATTTTATTTATTATCCAACAAATCCAACAATATACAAGGTCTTAATTTGAATAATAATAAAATAAAAACATAAAATATATAGTGCATACATATATATTCCCTGTACACAAACTATCTAATTTCAAACTGTCTATTTTGAGATCAGGAGGTCTATAAGTTGTGAAACTACATGGACGTTCAGGCTGTTTCCCAGCACTCGGTACTGCTGCTTAATGGAAATGTGCTTCGGAAAACCTGAAACACACAAAATATAAAAAAAAAAACGGATTGAAACTAAATATGTAAAAGCTTGGGATATGCACAAACAACATCAGGGCCAATGAATGGCATTTCATAGACAGCTACAATAATGTAATACATTTCACTAAATGCTCAATACCCCTTAAAATGCCCCATGTCACAAAAACGGACTGAATTCTTGACTATTATATGGTAAAAAGCCTAGTAGTCTTTTGTAAAAACAAACTGTTTTTGAATTGAATGAAATCCTGAAATTATCTGCATGGAAGCAAAGAGTGAATAACGGGAAGTTATTTATTAAACTTTTCAAACACCAGTGGAATGATAAAGTGGACTTTAAAACTTATGTTGCTGAAATATTACAGCAAAAAGGACATCTATGTATATCTGTTTATATTAATCTAAAGTTCCATCAGATTTCATGTGAATTTATTGGTTGCTATGAGGGGAGAACGAGGAAGTCTTACTGAAGTCTGCAGGAAAGCCCATGAGACTGGCGATCTCTCTGGGTGTGAAGTATCTCAGCTTTAACTGAGAAAGCTGCTTTAGTTTGTCCTCTTCAGAAAGCAGCTCCAAGCTCTTAAATACACCCTCTAGCTCCACATCCACACGGGACTGCAGGACGGAGCCCGTGCCCTCCACATAGTGACCATAACTACACAGAAACAATCAACAGTTATGATCAACAAGGGTATTAGCTGGGAAATCATTTCAAAATATGGTTAACAGTAGTACTCTCCTACTGGTGGCTGAAAACATGATCAAATTAGTGTATATTAGTGTATATTAAATAAATGTTAATTTTCTCATTATAATCACATTTATATTTATATAAAAATTATAAATGTAAATAAACTTAAATTATATATTTTTAAAAACATTTTATATATGCATTTAATTCTTATAGAATAATTATGATGTAAAAAAAAGTCATTAAACTGTTAAATATACAGTATATGTGTGTGTATATAATATATATATAACAAACACACACACACTTAAATAACTAAGTTTACATATAAATAAATGTATAAATTAAATACAATAAATTAAGTATATATATATATATATATATATATATATATATATATATATATATATATATATATATATATATATATAAATGGTAAGGAACAACACCCTATAATGTAAAAATAAATAAATAGTTAATATATAAAATTATTAAAAATATAAACTGTGTATATATACTGTAGACACACACACACACACACACACACACACCCTTTAGTAAAGCAGACTGATCTCCTGCTGCTGGGCTGAACTATATCCATCAGTAAAGCGTATCTGAGCAGGGTTTTGGGGGGCAGCAGATACTGATCCATGCCTTCTTCATCCTCCTGAAGGAAGTCCTGCAGCCTCCGGACTGTTTCCTGGCTGTCCTGGATCCTCTTTCTTTCCAACTCTTCTTCTGTCTCCAGCTTAAAAATGACCGTCCCAGTCTTTTCTCTCTCACACTCAGATGCTGTAGGGTGATTGTGTGGAACAGCGAGACTGTTTGAAGATTCAGACATGGGGAAGCCCTCTATAATCTGCCAGTAGAAGAACAGCTGTAGTATTCAATAGCAAATGTACCACGGTGCTAGAATAGATCTAAACAGAAAACTACCTCTGCTGAAGCTGGGAATGAGAAGGATCCCGGTGGTCTCCGTGCAATGAGGAAGTATCTGAGTCTAGAGTTTGGTATCCCAAGCTGTGGCAATAAACACTATCACAAAAAAAAGACTGGGATATACTTTCTGAGATATTTAAGAGATGAGGAAACATGCTTACAGATGTTGGTGAGATCAGAAACTCCTGAAAGCTGTAGTCACACTCTCTCAATGTCTTAAGCAAAGCCTCCCTGCAGATTAAAAGATCAGATCAGCTATGTTTTTACTGATACTAACAAAAAGCAAATAAAATAAAATAAAATATGTATTTGGACACTTTAAAATAATGATCCAGTCTTTAAAATAAAAATAAAAATATTTAATGGCTTTGATGGTTCCATGAAGAATATATAACATGCATGGAAAATTTAAAGGATAGTCCACCCAAAAATTTTGAGAAAATTCTGTCATCAAATTCCAACTATTTGAAACCTGTATGAGTATCTTTCTTCTGTTTAACACAAAAGATTATATTTTGAAGAATGCCAGTAATCTGATGGTAGCCACTGACTTCCATAGTATTTTATTACATACTATGGAAGTCAATGGCTACCGTCAACTGTTTGGTCACCAATATTCTTCAAAAAACCTTTATTATGAATAAAATTCATACAGGTTTGGAACATCCCTTTAAGGCTCTGTTAAGTGGAAAAAAGATAATCTTCTAAAGTTCTATAGATAATCTTTTAAGAATTGTTCACAAACAATTTCTCAAAAGTAGTTGTTCTATAGCATCACTGCAAATACTCACTTTTGGAAACTTTTTTTTTTTTTAAAGGTTATGACCAATTTTATGGTGACATTTACTTCTTTCATTATTACTATGACTTTATTATTATTATTACTTTGATCCATCCAATTTTCATTTATTGTGCAGAAACAACTATAAGATTCTTATTAGCACAATCCATGGTGACAGAAGCACAGAAGGGAAACCAGTGACCCTGTTGGCTCATAGCCATGTGTTTACCTTGCAGCAGAGGTCTCAAAGCCCTTCACATTCTCCAGCAGAATGAAGCTTGGCCGCTTGCTGAGCCTTTGACGAGAAGGAGAGGTTCATTCATTCACAAACACATTCTGGGAAAAAAACAACTCCGAGATCGAGAATAAAAACAGACAAGAAAGGGCAAATGGAGAGGGAGAGAAGGGAAGCTTCTTTGTACATTAATTAATAATGTAAAATGTGCAAAAATACAGTAGAATGTGCATTGCCAGGAAATAATATTAAGATAAAGAGTGAACTCAAATTTGGAAAACAATATCAGAGAAAAAAAAAATGTTTAAGTGACTTAACAAGAGCAGAGATAGATCAGTCTGACCTGGGCAGAAGCTCCAGGATATAGAGGAAGCTCTTTGTTCTGGGGTCGGCAACATCTCCCTGCAAACCAATCCTGTTGAGAAACACACATCAGCTTTAGTCGAGTGATACAGCAGCCTTCACCACATTACAAAAGCTTGGGGTTGGTAAGATTTTTATGATGTCTTTATTGTTAATCAATGTAATGCATCACTGCTAAATGAAAATATTAATAACAATAAAGTAACTCAGATTAAAATAACACAAAAAAAGAAAGTTGATTTGAAACAACATGCAGGTGGAAAAAAACAATTGTTTTATGTGAACTGCACTTCAGTGATTCACCTGGTGAACGGCTGGCATGGTGGGCTCATCAAAATCACATCAAAGTTCAGTTTGTCAAAATCCTGTAACGTCATTCCCTGTTGAAAATGACCCAAAACAGCTATTACAGTATTTAACAAATATCTTAAAATCACACTTTTAATTATTTGCATATCAAAACACACACACACACACACACACACATGTTTGTTTTTGTGACATTCCATAGGTGTAATTGTTTTTATACTGTACAAACTGTATATTCTATGGCCCTACACCAACCCTACACCTAACCCTAACCCTCACAGGAAACTGTGCATTTTTACTTTCTCAAAAAAAAAAAAAAACTCATTCTGTATTATTTATAAGCGTTCTGAAAAATGGGGACATGGGTTATGTCCTCATGAGTCACCCTCTCCTTGTAATACCTGTGTCATACCCATGTCATTATACACAGTTGTGTATCATTTTAAGGATGTTACAAAAGAGGCATGCTCTTAAGAATGCAATAAATCAGTTAAATAATACAGATTTTGTTTACAAATTTTAGATTTTTGTTCGAGTTTGTCAATTATCACTGACATAAATCTACACAAAAATACCTAAGACACTCATAATTATCTTACTTGCTAGAATATTGTCTGTTTATATTTGCATTAAGAAGGAACATCATGCAACACATTAAAGCCACTCAGTGGCATGCGACTATGATATTATTTAGATAACCAATAGAGAACTCATGAGGGCAAGCACTGACCTCAATAGTTTTTGGCAGGAGTGGGGTATTGGGGAAGTTGTGTTTGTAGATTTCATTGGCTGTTGTGTTGACGTCCACAGCAGCAACAACTTCAGCAAGAACTGAGCTCTCTGAAAGAAACACACACATTTGACCTAATTTAACTTTTCAGTTAAACTCTAAAGAAACAAAGGACCTTTTATTCAGTCTGTTAATGTATATTTATGAACAAAACAAACTGCAAATGTACAGTAAGGGAACAGTGACACCTGTGGGATTCATACAACAGACTCTCAAACACCACCAGCGTGGCGATCATTTATGGACAACTGATCCTGAATCAGGCATGTGTGTCAATAATCGCTACAAATTTAGACCAAATGACTTACCCTTTAAAGCATAATGCATCCCTCCTATTCCGCTGTATAACTCCAGGACACGGAGTCGCTCCGTGTGGTCCATTTTTCACCGCTGAATGTTGTTTATGATACTTGACAGCGACTGAAACATGCCACGCGTGTGCGATCCCGAATATATGACCCTCTAGAAACAACTGCAACAGAGGAAGCGTTCCACTTTTCGTTTTCTTCTTCTTCTTCTTCTTCTTCTTCTTCTTCTTCTTCTTCTTCTTCTTCTTCTTCTTCTTCTTCTTCTTCTTCTTCTTCTTCTTCTTTTTCTTCTGCATTACTATAACAATAATTCAATAAAATGTAATTTGCATATAAAATGGTGACAGAGGATGTTGACGTTACCGTGAAAAAAAAAAACTAAAACTATATGTATATATTGCACTTCTCTTTTGTTGGGGCCTCTTTTATTTTTTATGGTTTCTTTTCAGATGTTTTTACTTAAATTTTACTGCTAGATATTAAAATATTAATAATTTATATATGAATAATTAATTTGTATAACATTACATATAAAAATGTCTGTATATGTGATATAATCTGAATATGTTTTAATAGTAGGCTAATTGTTATATTTACTTTTTATACAAATTTTAGCCTACTGTATTTTATATATATATATATATATATATATATATATATATATATATATATATATATATATATATATATATATATATATATATATATATACACACATTATTAAAGTGGTAACCTGGATTTGAGCTGTTCAACTGATCTAAAAATTCGTTTTGTTGGTATAAATGAATGTACTGATCAGTAATATTAATCATGAAGATATTTTGAATTGCACAAAACCAATACATTTTGATGTATCTTTTAAAAGAAAATATTTAAAACAATTTTATAATAAACTAACTAATATTTATTTTCTATTAAATGGATAATGAATGGATTAAAAAAAAAGTTTTTTCTTGTGTTTGGCACTGAGAAACACATCCTGCAATTAGTGTATTATTATATAATTTAAACATATTACATGCAATCAGAATCAGAAAGAGCTTTATTGCTTTTATTGCCTTTCCTGTTTTTGCCACTGTTAAACTCTTTTAATAGCCTAACTTATGGAGAGGCACATCTGCTCCTCCTCCCCGACTGTGTTTCCACGTCACTAAAGCTCCCTGCACCGTTATGTCATTAGCATAGGGAGTGGACTATAAATGCAAGCCGAATCTCTGCACTGGTCTCGGTTGGTCTGGACAGGTTGAGGTTCTGAGAGTAGACGTTGATATCAGAAATAACCCAGAATTAAAGGATTACAATGTCCAGTCGGACAAGCACATCTTCTTATAAAAGGATGTTCGGTGGGGAGCGACAAGCGATGGTTCGGTCCACTTACTCCAGCCGGCAGTACAGCAGCCCTGGGCGCACAACCTCTCGCGTGTCCTACAGCAGCGCGTCCTCCGCGTCTCCATCCCTCTACATGAGCAAGAGCGCGAGGGTGCGCACCAGACTCGCCACCGAGACGCTGGATTTCGGGCTCGCCGATGCCATCAACACCGAGTTCAAAGCCAACCGAACCAATGAGAAAGCAGAGATGCAACATCTCAACGACAGGTTTGCCAGTTACATAGAGAAAGTGAGATTTCTGGAGCAGCAGAATAAGATCTTGACCGCGGAGCTGGAGCAGATGCGGGGCAAAGGCTCGTCCCGGGTCGGTGATCTGTACGAGGATGAGATGAGAGAACTGAGGCGACAAGTGGACCAGCTCATCAACGAGAAGGCCTCAGTGGAGGTGGACCGGGACAATCTGGGAGAGAACATCGAGCGTCTCAGACAGAAGTATGTCCAAACATTGTCCAACAGAAACGGCTATGAGTGTAAAATAATATTACATATCTGCCAGGTGCACATGCATAAGTTTATTATTATTATTATTATTATTATTATTATTATTATTATTATTATTATTATTAGTATTATTGCAAACAATTGGTTTAAAAATCATATTATTGTCATTTCGTATAAGAAAAGTGCATTCATAAATGCGTTTTAACGGTACCTTTATATATAACAATATCAAAACAATGTTTTATGTATAAGATGATTTGGAGTGCCTAATGTCATTTAAAAACTGTTATACACACACATGTATATAAAATTAATATATCAATATATACCGAGATTTGAATTTACTGAAAAGTGTAAATATCCTGACTTTATTTTTGTTAGTGTAACCTAAGATAGGTTGTTTTAGTCGTATTTAATAATATTTTGACTTAATTATTTATTATTATTTTTAAATAAAACCAAAATATGAACTGTATAAACTGTATTTTAATGATGCAACTCTTTTTATAGTCTTATAAAATATTTATTTTAAATAAAATATTTAGTAAAGTAACCATTTTTACCTGACCTTTTAAATGACAAAAAGTTGATTCAGACAGTCATATAAAATTAGACTTACAACTTAAATAAACCCTTTTTGTTTGTTTTTTATTCTGTAAGATGGTTCTTGTTGAATTTTTGTATTATAGGACAAAGCTCTTCTTTATGTGTTTTTCTCTTTAAAACCAACCAATTATTTGTGTAGTTTTTCGATACAGCAAAAGAGAAGAAATTATATATATGAGATGTGTGTTAGAGTGTGTTTAGCTGTGTTGTGTTTTACAGTGTGTGGCTGTGCTTAAATATTAATATCATTTTCAGACTTCAAGAAGAGATGCTTCAGAGGGAAGATGCGGAGAACAGCCTTCGGAGCTTCAGACAGGTACATTGTTGTGTGTTCAGAGAATCATTTTTATATGTATTCTGCTGTTTGACTGAGTGCTACCTAAACCACAATTTTAATGTTATCAATTAGCGTTCAAGTCAGTTTCCATAATCAGAAGGTCAGAGCAGACCTGGTCAAGCTGCCCTCTTATCCGGCATCAGATTTAGACATGCAACTGAAAAGAGAGCTTTGTCTGAGAGCAGGCTGGGCATTCATGACAAAGCAAACTGTTGTATGAGTGGGAGGGGTCAGTGTTAACCATTGGACAGTTGGCTGCAGAGAAGAGGATGTGTGTGTGTGTGTGTGCGTGTTTTAAAAGGTGCTACCACCAGCTGCAGCACTACAGCCATTTAGCAGCAGGCAAGCTATTGTCATTTAATTTGGTCAGGAATCGCTTAAAACATTTTACATAAAGTACCATTCAAAAGTTTGGGGTCTTTTTTTTTACTTTTAAATAAATTAATGCTTTAGTTAATACAACTGCATGGGAAAAAACATTTATAATGGTACAAAATAAATGCAGTTCTGTCCATCAAATAATCCAAAAATCCATGCATCGTGGTTTGCACAAACATATTGAGCACCACAACTGTTTTTAACACTGATAATAACAAGAAATGTTACCTGTGCAGCAAATCAGCATATTAGAATAATTTCTGAAGGATCATTTGACACGGAAAATTTGGAGCAATGATGCTGAAAATTCAGCTTTTCATGACAGGAAAAAATTACATTTTAAAATATATTAAAATAGAAAACTTTTTAATTTTTTTAAATGTAATAGTATCTCATAATATTATTGTATTTTCAATCAAATTAATGCATTAAACATTAAAATAAAAAGACCCCAAACTTATGACCTGTACAATGTGATTGTTTAAGTGCAAAGGAATAGAAGAATGAGAAAAGAACCTGTGTAGAATTCACATGAAACACAAATGGAAGTTCAAAACAACATTTTTGGGAGAAACGTCTCCTAGGTTCACACAAATAGAGCTGATGAACATTTTATGTGTGTTATACACCCACAGGATGTTGATAACGCCTCCCTGGCTCGTCTGGACCTGGAGAGAAAGGTGGAGTCCTTGCAAGAAGAGATTGCTTTCTTGAAGAAACTTCATGATGAGGTACTGAACCACCAGATCTCGAGTGTTTCTCATCGATAGCATTAACATTCAATGCAAAAGGCAACTTTCACAGATTTTACTCCTGAGAAAAATTGTCAGGACTTGCAATCAAAAATGAGATATTTTAATAGTAGTTCTAGGAGAAACATCTAATACAAAGCTGATGAAGTCCTGAGCCATAAAAGAGTAGCTCTGAACAATAAAGTGAATACAATTTTGTTTCATTCAACCATTCTTCTCACAGTTGTGGTTTTCTGGCTGACTGACTCTTTTGTTGGGCTGGTTAATATCAGGGGATAGTCAGGCATGTGTGACTTGCTGCCACAGTGATTAAATGGGTCGTGGAATAGGGCATGATTCCAAGAGAACAAAGCGCAGACATTGTTTCCGGATCAGGAAGTACATTAGTTCAGGGCTAATGAACTATTACTATTGTATGTCAGAAGAGATTCGTTCTGTTTGCATTCAAATAAAAAACCAAAAAAATACTACACGATTTTTATATACTACCAGTCGATAGCTGGGGTCAGTCAGATATTCTTTTGAAAGAAATTAATACTTTTATTTAGCAAGGATGCATTAAATAAATAAAACATGGCCAAAAATACTTTTATAATGTAACAAAAGATTTTTCTTTCCATAGAAAAATTAAGCAGCACAACTGTTTTCAAACGTATGATAATAAATGTTACTAATAAATGTTGAGCTGCAAATTAGCATATCAGAAAATTTTCTGAAGGATCATTTGATCAAATAAATGCAGCCTTGATGAGCATTAATGAGATCTTACTGACCCTCAAACTTTTGAACATCAGTGTACAATGGTTTTCAGAATGGGTCCCAAACTGTGCATTTGGATTGTTAAAGTCATCTTTTCCAACATCTCCGCAGGAACTTGCCGAACTGCAGATGCAGATCCAGGAACGGCATGTGCAGATTGATATGGAAGTGGCCAAACCTGACCTCACCGCTGCCCTGAGAGATGTCCGACAGCAGTACGAGACTCTGGCTTCCAGGAACCTCCAGGAGTCTGAGGAATGGTACAAATCCAAGGTCAGTTTCTCATAATAAAACACAGAATTATAATAAATAAATATGCATATCATCTTTTCAAAAAAAAAAGGGGGGGGGGGGTTCCCATATTCAATATCTTGTCAAAAAAACACCACGTGTTGGGCCAGTTTCTTAACACCAATACATCTGATAAGAATCTGAGCTGCTATGAAAAATCTGCAATATATGTTATTTTTATTTCTCCAAGAGATATTTAAACCCAATTAAAACCCAAGATAGAATTGATAAACTTACAAGAAACACCAGTTAGAACTCAGTTAAACTACAAATGAACAATGAAACATGATCTGACCTGGTGAGACTGTGAGATGTTTGAGGAAGGAGTCTTACTCAGTTTAGGATCAACTCCTTAAGACATGGCAGATAGTGGACGTAGAGGATTGTGTGGATTCCTCTGTCATGGTATTGATCATCCTAATGGACCAATTGATCCATTTAACCTAGATCTTCAAACATGAAACTAGCACAGTCAACAGAAAACAAAAGCCAGAGAGGCAGATGGCACTTTCTCTTTGTCTTAAACTTTCTCTTTTTTTTTTTTTTTTTTTTTCTTTTAAGTTCGCTGACCTGTCCGAAGCTGCTGCCCGTAACAGTGAAGCGGTCCGTCTGGCCAAGCATGAAGCCAATGACTATCGCCGCCAGCTTCAATCTCTCACCTGCGACTTAGAAGCTCTTAGGGGAACTGTAAGTACTGGAGAAAATTATATTAGCTTCGGTGTTATTTTATTATATCATTGCAATACTATTATAGTTTTTTTATGTATTTAATTTAAGTATTTTTATATATATATATGTCTATATAGTTTTACATATGATTTTTATTTAATTTTTAGTTATTATAGTGCATCAAGTTAAATGTGATGTACTAAAATGTTTCATATTTTAAAATGAAATGTATTTTAATATTTCATTTTTTTTTCAGTTAACAGATTTTATTATGAGTAACATTTATTTTATTATTTTTTGTTTGTTTGTTTTAGTTAACTTTAATAACCCTTATTAGCATTTATAAAAAAAAAAATATATATTATGGCTGCTTAAATTAAAAATGATGGGATCCATCTTTTCAGAATGAGTCCCTGGAGCGTCAGATGAGAGAGATGGAAGATAACTTTTCCATCGAGGCATCTGGGTACCAGGACACCATTGTTCGTCTAGAGGATGACATCCGCAACACAAAGGATGAGATGGCACGTCATCTCCGTGAATACCAGAATCTGCTGAATGTTAAAATGGCCCTGGATATTGAGATCGCCACCTACAGGAATCTCCTGGAAGGGGAAGAATACAGGTGAACTTTTGCTTTTGCAAATATATTTTCTCTGTTTTGGGATTTTTATCTTTTCTGTAATGGTGCATTCAGCATGGACACCTAGTGGATAAATGCAGCTTCATGAAAAAGTAACAGTTTTTGGTTACTGGCTATGCTATTAACTAGCAGTACTATTTTAGTATGTTGTATGTTCTATAATATTTTTTAATTAATAATGTAAATTAGCTTTGCATTTATTTTTTTAAATGTAATTTAAAAAAAAATGTTGTTCTATATTTAAGTGTAATTTATTTAATATTTATATTTTATTTTAGCTTTATTTTATTTGTATTTAATTTTTTGTCAATATTATTATTAACTAAAACTATTTAAAATATTTTCAACCCTGCTAAATAGACATTAGCTTATAATAAATCAAATTAATTAATAAAATAAAGCAAATAATATTGAGCTGTTCACTTCAATGTGACAACTTACCAATAAATTTTTTAAATAAATCATAAATATGTTTTTGACTTGACTTTTGGCTTTATGCATTATTTCTGTCTTTTTTTCTTTCTAGAATCACCACACCATTTCCCAACCTTTCATCACTATCCCTACGAGGTACAGTATATTTTAGTTCATAAATATTGTGAACAGTGGGGAAAAAAGGCTAAATGCAAATAATGTATTATAATTACAACAATGTATAGATTAATAATTATGACAGTAAAATAAATAGGCTTATCAATTTCTAAAACAGAGATGAAAATGCGTCCCATATTTTGTTTTAAAATAGCATTAATTAAATAAAATCAAATACATGTTTACTTGCAGAGGAAATAGATATGGCACAAAACCATTGAAATTCAAAATGCATTCAGTAACCAACATTTAGAGTTTTCCAATTTAGCACATTTTAATAGCTTTTTTATATATTTGGACCTATGCAGTTTAGTAGCAATGTTTTGGTTAAATAAACTATATATAAAAAAAAAACCCATTGAAAACAATTAGAGGCTTCTCTCCGTCTTACTCTGTTGATGTTATTCATATTTTGACCGCAGAGTCCATGAAGGAAATCAGACCTGCGATGGACAGCCTATCAAAGAAAGTGGTGATAAAGACCATCGAGACCAGAGATGGACATGTGAGTGCCATGAAAAGTCTTTACAAAAAAGTATTTACATAACATAAGTTTTTATATGAAAATGAAGACCTTTTGACCTCTTGACCTTTTATCCACTGCAGATAATTAACCAGTCGACCCAAAAAGACAATCTGGAATGAGCTGCATGTGAACCTGTGACCAGTAGGCGCAGTAGAGAGCTGAAGATCCACGCTGGAGTAAAACGAGGAAGAATGAAGATCTTCTATCTGTTAAGAGAGTGAGAGAAAAAAAGAAAAACAGCTTTAAAGTGCCTTTTTTGCAGTGCCACATTAGAGCATTAGAGTCTGTTGATAGAGCTGTATTAGACCTTAAAAGTTAATTTAGGCCACTGAGTAAACAAGCTTTATCCAGGTTCATGTTTACCACTATGTCTGTAGTTTACACTGTTGAAGACCACAGCAATACTGCTACACCTTTTCCTGTTTTGTAAAATAATTGCAAATGACCAAAAACCTGATGGACTTTCCAAATTACCACAAATTCAATAAACCTTTTAAAGAATAATCAGATTCCTTTTTTTTCATGAAAAGCATTCGTCATTCATTTCTTGTTACCTTGCAAAATAAGCTAAACATCTAAAGGGGCCTTTTTCTAATTCTTCTCTAGCTGTTGCAGAGTAAAATCTTCTACGTCATTAAAATAAACAGATTAGCGGGAGATATCCGGGCAATGAGCAACACAAGAACATTTCTATGATTTGATTAAAGGTAATTTCTTGAACGCAACCATTAGCCCTAATGGGTGAGCTCTAATAAGATCATCATCTCATCATGTTTTGAGATTACTCCTCTGCATGCTTAAATAGCTGCCAATCAATCCACCTTTCAAGACCTCTGCATGTATATTTATTTATTTTTTTACAGTTTCATTATATGATTTTAAGTACCTTCATAACTAAGACCTAATCCCAAATCTATTTTTTCCTCCTGAGTGTGAAAGCAAAGGGCAAAGACCAGGCGATTTGGCATACTGGCACTGATTCTGTGCAAGATTAAGATATAAATTAAACCGACTCTGTTCAAATTAAACCAATATCTTAAAACACTCATGTACCAGTGTTATTTTAGTATTGAGATCATAGATACTTTTTATCGATAATGTTTAATTACTTTTTTGTATATATTGTTTTTAATTTGAGAGTTTTAATCATTTTATTTAGATTTTTGTTTAACTATGATAACCTTCTATTATAAAAAAACAAAAACTTAGACTAACACCCCCCCCCCCCCCCAAAAAAAAATCACAATTCTAATGATTCAGTTTATATCAAATTGAACAATGAGCCAAATTAAAATATTAATCTCAATGTTTTTGCCCAGTAAACAATATTTTTTCTATTACCTTATCAATACTTTAATAACTATCATTAAATAAATCCAGTTATAGGCTGAGGAAATCCAGACATTCTCTCAGGTGTACACCATTAAAATGTATATACTTCCTATTTCATTTCAGTTATACTTATAGTATTCCTGATTATGATATACCTAATTATATGGCTAATTATATATATATATATATATATATATATATATATATATATATATATATATATATATAAGGCAATTAAAATGAATTTTGTTTACATTGCAGAGTGAAGTCATTAGCATGTAAATGGAACAGTTCTGCATTCAGCTCCAAAACCTTTACTTGTGTACTCTCTAGTGGACATTGGTTTCAACTGCATATGGGTGGAGAATGTATAAAAATATTAGTGAGCTCAACTGATGATTATTTTATCGTTAATAGAAAAATAAGCCAGAAGCCGAAGCTGTAAACAGATGCATTTAGCAAACAGGAAGAAATTAACTATGCTTGATTACAATCATGAACACACAGGGTCTGATGTGCTCGTGTAGCAACAACTAATACCCTCCTTATTAAATTCAAATTCAATTAAATTCAACTGAAAATGTATTTAGTGGCCGTCTGTGTCTCTTACCATAAAACTTGAACATGATATGGATTACTCACTGCTTAAAGTGTGTTTAAATATCCATTGCTAGTCTCAAGGTGAACAATTAATCCAGTTAATCCACTAAAAGAAAAAAAAAAGATTGTTTTGTTAAACTAATCAAAATCTGATCATTTGCTTCCGCTCTGGAATGGCATTCCTTCAAGGGTGATGTCAGTTTGACGGTGTGGGCCATGGCTTGGGCAGAACATCTTTAACCAAACCCCTCCAACCGTTAGTTTGCTGCGAGTAAAAGAGATGGAGAGGGGGACTGCTAAAATAGCATTCTCTTTTCAATATTCCACTTCGGTTGGAAATATGTCAGTATACTGAAATAAAGTTGGCAGCAACTTCTGGTTCACACAGACTTTACCAAACTACAGCATGGAAGTGCCTGACTTGTGTTGCTCAGATTCAGTAATTGCAGGTCTGGAGCTGCAGGGACTCATCTCAGGATCTCAGGCATTCAAAATGGTCCACACAGCCCTGTTGTTCCATTATAGGTTTCATTACGTCCTCCACAAACACTGTGAAGGGCAATCTGTGTCATCAGCAGGATATGGAAAAATCTAGAGAAATGCACAGGAGAGACAGGGAATGGTCTGTCAAAACAGGGAATGTTGCTTTTTTTTCAAATAAACAAATATGATAATAAATCTGCACAAAAAGCTTATAAGATTTCTCAACGTATTTTAATGCATGGTTTTCTGGAATACTTCATTCTGAGAGGTCAGTTCTATCGAAAAAATATGAACTGGAAGGATTTTCTTGCAAGAGTACTCCGTTCCCTCGAAAAACTTTGCATTCATTTTGTATTGTATTGCAGTCCCCTGAGAAACTTTATTTGCTTTATCTTGCAAAACATTCGCATTCCCTACAAAAATATAGCGCTCTTTTGAAAAACATCATAGTTCCCCAAGAGGGAACGAGACGCTGTGTCCTCTAGTGGACACTATGGGCTCCTTTAACCTCTGACTCTCCTTCCTTCCCATTAATCTGACCGATGACCTTGGCTAGAAGCAGAGTTGACCTTAATGGCCTTTTCTTTTGGTCGGTGGCTAGAAGCAGCAAAGTTGGTTTTGAAAACATAGCATTGTTATATGTCGCACTGACCACAGGCTTTAAAGTGAATTCTCCATCTCTGTGCCCTAAAACTCTGACCCATCAACTGTAAGGTCTCATTACAGATTCATACAGGCTTGGTTAAATCATGCACACAGTACTTGCATCAATTAGCCACAAAAGGCGCAGTCACTGGACCGCAACACATAGTGCCAGAGGTTATTAAACCCATCTGGGTAGTGGGCACAAACTCTCTTGAAGTTTACTCTGAACTAGTTAAGATCGAAATATGAGCAGATTTTATTAAAAAAAGGCAGATTCATTAGTTGTTTGGTGACCCTAATCATAAACAGACTCTTACAAATTAAAACTTGCAGAAGATAAATGTAATTATCTTTCTTTCATTAACACAGAATAAACCATGAGATTTAAACTTTTATCCAAAATGTGTTACAATGACTATAATACATAGTCACGCTGAAGGGGTTTATTTTGTGATTCAAACCAACTGACTGTTCATTATCCTGCTAATTATACCAATTAAACAACATATGGACATGATTTCATGATTTTTCTTATCGTATTATATTTATAATAGTTTAATATATCACTGTATGTAAGAAGAAAGCAGCCACAGAGTGATGCGAGAGATATGAAACTAGTACAGTTATAAGCAGAGTATTATTATTTAAGCACAAAGACACATTCTAAAGATATTTAAGCATTTGCACGTTGCCGACTGGGATAATGACAGAAGACAATTAGGCTTTATTCATGTTTGACATGCAGTGGCCTTAATAAAGATGAGCGTTTCTGAGCAACTTCTTCCTCTCCGTGGTACAAGGGCTAATTGCTGGGGATGAGGCTTTAATTACCATAGTCCTTGATGAAACACTCGTTTTCTTGTTTAACTCTCAGCTATGAGAGCAGAGTTAATTGCAGTGCTCAAGAGGGGCAAAGTAATCAGAGAACCATTATAACGAAGTTCTGGTGTCAGATTGTGACACAACAGATAGCTGCATGTTTCAGAGCGCACTTTACTGAGAAAGTAAGTTGCAGTTGCATGCATTTATTTATCCCAGAAACATTATTTATTTTTATTTTGTGGGGGGCAAATGTTACCCATTAAAACTTGCTTTTAGATTAATTATAAATTACATTTGTAATTTGTATGTTGTTCTACCAGTTTAGTTACTTATATTCCTGTTCAAACAGTATTACACATACAAAACAGATATGGTATATCTGCAGTATATAATGGATTAAATAAAGATTATCTACGAAACGATGTTTTTGTAGACACTGCCTGGAAATTAGCAAAGTATACATCTCAATTTGTTTTGTTTCTGTACACTTCAGGATAGGAGATGTTACACTTTATTTAAACATAGTATGGTTTGGTGTAGAAAAGTAAACAAAAATGTCTTTAAAATTAAACACCGGTTTAATATGGGTGCTTGAAAACGAAACGTGTGCTCAGTTGCTTCATTTTGGAGTCAAAATATGAGAAGCCATTACTTATAGACCATTGCAACCCTGATTGTGGCATCGTAAACAACCTACAATTCGATAAACTGCAGATGTTTTTCTCATTTTGAGACTTTTGATGCCGTTTACATTTATGTGTGTGTGCGTGTTCTTTTATCTTAAAGGTCTTTTATCTTAGTCACGACTGGCCTTTTGGGAGGGAGAATCATTTGATGACTGGCTAGGACTGAAATTTCAAATTCATGGTAAATAGCTCTTTTGACTCATGTTTTGTGCTGCAAAAGAATATGAATTGCTATTACATTGCCTTCAGAATTGTTCATTTTCATGGAGGAGGAGGCATTGCACATTTTCTGTCAAGTCAAGCTGCAGGCGGTTGCCAGAACCCAGAAAAACCTCCAGGCTTAAACTGACTTGAAACCCACCAAAAAGGTATGACAACTCCTGAAAAAAAAAAGCCTGATGAAATGAATGAAAAGCTCAAAATGTTCCTGGGTCCACAGTTTCCCAAAAAGAGCCTTAAAATAAACGCATTTATGTATTTTTTATTTGATTTATTCTCAATGTCCGATGTGGATGCTTTCAACCATTATACTGTATGTAATCTATAGTTTATAAATTCTGGGACACCATACTTGGCCACACATCACGTTACTTTCACTCACTCCTGTTATATCTAAACACAAGCATCAATGTGGGATAAAACTACTTTGGCAAACTCAATTAACCTGCCTTAAAATCCTAATGTGGACCAAACCTGGTTTGTGACGTGACAGAAAATGCTCCTCCATACTGTCTCTTCTTCACTTGCTCCTTCAGTGGATTTATTCCAACGATCAATAAACATTTATATCCAGATAAACATTTTGGTGGCTGCGGTACATTATAAAAGTAGCCCCAAAAAGCTCTGCAATTTTTGCTTTTTTGAAATAACCAATGTAGGAAAATCACAACCCTGGGAACACTGGCTCCAGGTTATCATTCTTTGCATGTTCTCTTTCAGTTTCCTCTGCATCATGGCATCAAACGTTCAACATCTGTAGTGGACTGACTTAAATCTCCAGAGATGGTTAATCAGTGTCTTAGCTTGACAGATGACTGTTAAAAGTTACATTTTTTAAGATAAGTTTAGGCCAGTTTAGAGTTCTAATACCTAGAGAGAGAGCTGTTTGCTATAATTTCCATTAGTTTCATTGGCAGTTCCTCGTCTTCCACAAGACTGTCCTCAGCTGATGTGAAGGGCAGCAGACATGGAAAAGGTCAATGAAACTTGAACTTGTATCTGGTGTGACATGGTGTACTGGCCCGTCCCAGTATCCACACTTGCAGTCTTGGCAACTTGAGAGTGTGTTCGTGTGATAGAAAGTATGCATGACTGTCCTAATTTGGGAAAATGGAAGTTTATTGTCTTGAACGCATCATAAATCCATGCTTTGCATTACAGGTGATGCTCATCATTCATCAGATTCAGGAAATCGTGTGTCCCAAAATCTTGAAATTTCAAGGATAATTTTTTTATGTAAATTAAATTAATTAGGTAATTCATATAATTTGGTAGTAAAACAAAGTTTTACACATTATTAATGCGGAGTAAGCATTCTGTTAAACATGTGGAACTGCTCAGTTTTCTTACAAGTTTCATGACGTGACAGCAAGTGATTTTGGTCAGAATTAACTGAACATGTTGGGCAGCTGTATATTTTAGTTTCTCATTTTTTTTTTACTTTCTATCAAATAACCTATTACCACAAAACAAGAGCAATTGTGAATAATATATATCACTTAGTGGTAGCAAAACCAGTCATCTAACCAGATAGCTTGCAAACTTACTGAAAAAGGGCAGATGTTGAATAACTTCAGTTCTATGTAACAGTATATGGCATAATTATAGCTCAAGTGGTAGAGCATTGTGTTAGTAAACGCAAGGTTGGGGGTTCGAATACCAGGGAACACATGTTAGGAGTAAATTGTTAGACTGAATGCAATGTAAGTCGCTTTGGATAAAAGCGTCTGCTAAATTCAAGACATTAAGGGCCCTATTATACACTGTGTGTGTGATGCTGCGCAAGACATGGCTTAAATGTTTTTATAGTTTCAGCCTGATACAGTTCTTATTTTCCCATCCTGCACAAAGTTGTTTAAAAGCAATTGCATTTATGCCCATTTGTGCGCCCATGGGCGTGCTAGTCTAAAAAAAGAGGTGTGTTCAGGTGCATTGCTGGCACGTTGCTATTTTAAAGAACTGAAAATAGACTGCACCATAGACCAACTCAAACCTGGTCTAAAGTCTGGCACAATATTTTTTCTTTATTTAAAGAGCACATTAGTAATATGCGCCTATAGGCGGGTGCACAATGCACACACACTTTGCTTATTATACACACAGGGATGTGCATCACATGAACATTTTGAATAATGAAAAATTACATTCCACCATGTAAATAGCTAACTCGCCAAGGTGCGAGCGCAACTGGCTTTTAAAGGGGATGGGAGACAAGACTCTGATTGGTTTATTGCACATTACGCCCCCAAAACACCCATTACTTATTAAGACTAAGAGACTAGGCACAACCCGTTTAGACCATGCGCCGACCGGTTTCCCGTCGTTAAACTAGTAAAAGTGAATTTGGACACACCCTGAGTGTACCTGTGCCGTGCACTTTTGACCATGTGCTTAGATCTTTAAAATAGGGCCCCAATTCTTATTTACATGTTTCCAGTTCGTAAGGTCTGTAGAAATAGACACTGTAGTGGCATTCAAGTGCGTTCATCAAATATAATTATTCCAACATGAAGGTATCATGCATCTGTCTCTATTTTTATGCTCTACTGTTAGTGTTATCTGTATGCACCAAGGGTGTATGTATGTATGTTCTGTACATGTGGAAGAATTGACAATAAAGCAGACTTGACTTCCCTTGACTTATGGAACCATTAATTGTATTCGCAAGTAAGAAAGATATATTGAAATGAAGCATTCAAATTTGCATGATTTGAGATGTGGAGGTGTTTGTGAGTGCTGAGGTGGGCAGCACAGACCCACAGATCACAGCCTCTGCAATGCATTTTGCTCATTACCATGAAGTTAAACCAGCTTGAACTTAACACCAGGCTTTTAGCAGCTCAGTCATACAAACTCTTGAACAAGACATTTGATGCGGCGAGCACAGCCGAGCATGTCAGAAGCTGTAACAGAAGTTTATTGGTTTATCAGGCCTGTTGTTGGAGCGATAGAGTTTCTTTCAAGTGTTTGCTGCTCTCACTCTGATGAGCCGGTAACCAGAGCTGAATGCGCAGAGCGGAACCAGCGGAGTGTAAAGCATCTTATTCTCTCTCTCCGCCACAGGATGAGGTGTAGGAGCTCCTTAAACATTCATGAGTCAATAAAATAGAATAGAACTTCTTCAGGCTCCTTTTTGTGATCTTAAATGAAAATGGTGGTGTGGTTTACAGGTAACCTTTGTATTGCACTTAAAAGTGATTTAGACGTTCAAAGTTCAGACAGCTGTATACTCAGGAGTGATAACAGCAAGGTCTTCAGAAGTTCGAATTGGAAACTTCCAGAGGAGGTCAAATCTCCTTTTGTAATGTAGATTTTTGAGGGTGCACTCTTGTCATAAATTAATCTATTACTTTTCCTACATAATTTTTAACAAAAAATATTGGTATAATATATATTTGGGAGTCTTAGACCTTTCCAACGATATATAGTTTGTCAAGATTAGATTAGATTTGATTGTAATAGTCAACGTAGGCGTCCCGTATAAGGGACGGGGTGACATTTAACAGGTTAAACTTCTTTTCTTTTCTTTTTTATTAAGAGAAACTAGCAGTGTCTGTAGATAAAACAAGTAATCCCAATTATTTTATTTTATTTAGTTTTTTATTTTTTTATTCCGGAAGTTTAATAAAAACAAATAGTTGCTGATGGTACAAGCTTAAATAATAAAATACAAATTTAGGGGATTTTAATAATATTTATACTTAAATAAAATGCTGAAAATATGTATGAGATGTAAATCATATGTCATACAATTTAATTAATATATTCTTTTAGATTTTCTGTAAGGTCATGTTTAAAATTACATATTAATCACTCGTTAACTATTTTTTAACATTCATTTATTATTGTTCTAATTATATATTGAAATTTAAATTAATATTGCATTTTAATTTTTATGAACTTTTATGTTTAAAATCATTTTAAAGGAACAGCTCAACCAAAAATGCAAATTCTGCCATCATTTACTCCCCCTCGAGTTTTGCCAAAACAGCATGAGTCTCTTTTTCTCTGCTTAACACAAAGATATTTTGAAGAATGTCCACAGTAGCTATTGACTTCCACAGTATTTTTTGTTTTTTCATATTATGAAAGTGAATGGCCACCGTCAACTGTTTAGTTACCAACATACTTCAAAATATCTTCTTTTGTGATCAACAGAAGAATCTATCCCTTTTAGTCTCCCTTGGAAATTTGCTCTAGAGGAGATACATGGGATTTGTATGGCCTTTTTCTGATGGAAGAGTCTCTACTTGTTCTCCACTGAATCTCATTGAGAAACAGTTTAGATCTGGTTGCTGATTTGTGTTTCTTTCAGACTTATCTGCAACACAATGGCCTCACCAAACAAATATAGCCAACCGCACATCTCCGACTGGAGTGCTAACAGCTGTAAATGTGCTGAATGTTTCAGGCACACAGCATGTTGTGAAACCACAAAAAGGCACTTGTTTAACCTGTGAGCGCTGTATTTGATTGCCATGGAAACCTGTGAGCTGAGAGTCCTGGGTTGGGGTTTTGTGGACTATGGTCTTTTCAGAATCGGATAAACCAAGCTTGTATCCTTCTACACCCACTCAGAGTTAGGGAAGTTAACCTGCTTCATTTTGCTCTCAGCGTCCTTGAGGTTTATATCTTTCTCTCTGGCATTCTGTCAGAGTGTCAGTGTAGGCTGACCCTGAGTTTTAATTTTACTTGTTGCATTGTTTGAGTGAATTGGTGGCTGGCCATGGACCGACTACTAATAACTGAGCTTGCTCTGTAGAAATCCCTATTGCTTTGGAAAGAGTTGTGTATGGTAGCCATCTGTTCTAATATGATGATTATATACCCTGAATATTACAATGCAATTTCAAGATCACCATATATATTCTTTAAAACAAAAACGTTGTCATCTTTTGCTGCTAGTCCCAATGTTGTACCAAACTCGTACAGAGTACACATTTATTTGTTTATCTAGATTTTAAGATTTCGTTATATATTTGATTTCAAAACATATTTTTAGTCTGCCCAATTTAAATTTCATAATTTTATCAGGTTTTTTTTGTTGTTGTTGTTGTTGTTGTTTTACTTTGAAAGGTTGATGCAGAAAAATGTTTTCTCATTTTAAGGTATATTCAAAATTGTTTCTTTTTTTTTTTTTTTATTAAAGTTTTGTATTTACTAAATTTTGCATCTCTATCTACACTGAAATAGCTTATGTAGCCGATATAGCAATAAACCTAAATACAACAACATACTATGTAATCATTTTTATGGAAAAGAGCATAGATGGCCGGGATAAATACTTCTCTCTCTCTTTGACTCTTTGAATTAAAGGTGTGGGTAAATTTTCACACATGTATGTGTAAATCTATAAATAGCGCAGTGGTGTAAACACACTTGAGGTGAAGGTGTGTGAGCTTTGTGTGAAAGAGAGAGAGCCACATGCAGAATCATCCTTCTCAGATTTTATTCTCAGCAGGTTTACACTTACAGCAGGTGTTTCTGGGTAATGACGTCATACTTTGGTCTCTGTTTTCTGTGCATGTGGATGGTAGGGGTGGGGGGGGGGGGTGGAAAACAGGTGCTCAAAAACAGCAGAATGGGAACATCCACTCAGCTGGTGTGCGTGAGGTAGATTACAATGCAGTCATGTGAGAGAGTCATGCATATATCCATACAGCAATTTAACAGGTCATATATATTTTTTAAACAGCGTGAATGGGTCACCATCCCCAGAAAGCTCTATAGGATTTAACTAATATGACCATTGAATTATCACCATGCACCTGCTGATGTATGAATATAAGACACTAGAATGACCCCTTCACCTCTTCTTTACAAGAACATATATCCAGACAACATTCATTTTCACTTAAACACACTCATCTGATTTAGATCGGACACCTGCTGACACTGTGCAGAACCCCGGTGAAAACAGATCACAGCAATAACACACAAATCTAAAAGAAACATATTTGTTTTTGGTTGCTAAGTGACACCAAAACTGGCTCCAGCCTTCAGGTTAATGTCAACAGAAATGTATTTATTATGTTTTTATTTCACCTGTTGTGTTGGGGAACACTGTGGACGGAGACATGTATTTTATTTTATTTTATTTATTTTTTTGGAGACCGCAAATTTTACCATGGAAACCACAGTTTCTGCAGAGTACCACTACTCCAGTCATAGCTGTTTACATAGCATCTCTATCCAAAATTATTGCAAGCTTTTAGAGCCCTTTTTAGAGTCATTTTCAATACACACACACACACGTATATATATCTGAGTGTGTGAATTTTTTTAATTTGTTTATTTATTTTATTATTTATAACATATTACATTACTTATTCACATATTTGTAGAAATAAGTATATACATTTTTTGTTTAGTTTTTACCAGTTTGTGGTTGGTAAGATATATTTATTATATATGTTTGTGAAAGATGTCTCTTATTCTCATCAAATTTAACAATATAAATCTCTTACTGTTTGTTCAGTTTAATGCATCCTTGCTAAATAAATGTATTAACATTTTACTTCTGAAATGTACATTATAGTGTAGTATATATATATATATATATATATATATATATATATATATATATATATATATATATATATATATATATATATATATATATATATATATATATATATATATATATATATATATATATATATATATATATATATATATATATATATATATATATATATGTACTTTAAATGTACTTTAAGTGATAATGTTATTAGTTGCTATTGTATTCCTAAGTAAATGGCCGGCAGCCATATCACCCTGGAGCCCAAGACCGGTTGCCCACTTAAGCTAAGCAGGGCTGAGCCTGGTTAGTACCTGGATGGGAGACCTCCTGGGAAAACTAGGTTGCTGCTGGAAGAGGTGCTAGTGAGGCCAGTTGGGATGCTCACCCTGTGGTCTGTGTGGGTCCTAGTGCCCCAGTGTAGTGATGGGGACACTATACTGTCAACAAGCACCGTCCTTCGGATGAGACGTTAAACCGAGGTCCTGACTCTCTGTGGTCATTAAAAATCCCAGGATGTCTTTCGAAAAGAGTAGAGGTGTGTCCTCGGCATCCTGGCTAAATTCGCCCATTGGCCTCTGACCATCATGGCTTTCTAACAATCCCCATATCTGCTGATTGGCTTCATCACTCTGTCTCCTCTCCACCAGTAAGCTGGTGTGTGGTGAGCGTTCTGGTGCAATATGGCTGCCGTCGCATCATCCAGGTGGATGCTGCACACTGGTGGTGGATGAGGAGATACCCCCTTTCTATGTAAAGCGCTTTGAGTGCCTAGAAAAGCGCTATATAAATGTAAAGAATTATTATTATTATTAAATGTGATTTTATTTTATTTTATTTAAATTTTTTATTCTATTTAATTTAATTAAATTTTATTTTATTTTCCATCATGTAAAAATGGCCGGTGAGATTCACATATAGACTACACCTTAACAAGCAGCAAAATTTGGTGTATCATCATTTATCTCTGAAGCACAAATGATGTGGCACGAGTTATGCACTTTAATACTGTATTTAAAAGTTTTGTTCAATCCCTAAATGTTCTATAGTAATATTGATACTGTAATTGGTGAGTTCTGTGCTTAAGAGTGCAAAATAAATCAGAAGTATTTTGTTACAGCCAGTTCTTACATCATTAAAATCTAAATGGGTGTTTATCGTCGCTTCCTGGAAAATTGGCACAAAATATCTCTATTAAAAATGAAAGTTGCTACAATCGAAAGAGAAGAAGAAGAAAAGACAAAAAAGGAAAGACTTGTGGCTTTTTTTGTAACTTGATGCTGTCATGTTATCTTGCATTTGGAAGCATGGGTTTAGTGTTTGTGAACACAGTTGTGTGTAAATAAGTTTCAATTGCAGTTTATGCGCATGCCTTATTATCAGATAAAAAAAAAACTGTTTATTATGCACATTTTTTGAAATTATGTGCATCTTTGCATTTCCATCCAGTGTATTTTTTGCAATAACCCATAATTTGCATAACAATAGGTGGAGGGAAACTATTTACTTTTAAAATGTACTGTAATTTAGTGTCATTTTTGGGTGAACTATCCCTTTAAGTGGAACTTTTAAACAAATTGTAATTTAGAATGGGTCCTAAATAGATTCTACGTTTATTTCTGATAATTGTTTTTGACTCCATAACCCTCCAAAACCTTCATTTTATCTGATTCTGCCTGCATTTATGGCAGAGTGTTTTGTTTAAACGTCGTAAAAAGGTTGCCCTTTTGCAATAGCACTTGCACCGTATGTGACTGTACACACACACACACACACACGCGCCCACACAGTGACCACACACGTTTGAAGAAGGCACATGTGACCAAGAATAAACATTGGTGCGTATCACTGACTCAGATCAGTGAATGCATATATGTTCAACGCTCAAGTAAATGAGCGAGTGAGTGTGACAGTGAACAAAAGAGAGAGAGAGCCTGTAATCAAGCAAAGTTTAGCAGTGGGAAGGGTCACTGAGAGAGAGAGAGAGAGAGAAACATCTCCCATCTGTGTGTTTATGCTCTTTACAGTGTAAGAAAGGCAGGCAACAGAGAAACAGGCTGTATGATGAGCTCAAGAGGGAATTGTACACATGGGATACAGTCCCTGCAGGAGATGTCAACCCAGTGACTTCATTCACTAATGATCCTCTCTGATCTTTGACGTCCCCGCTCAGAGCACGCTTTCCCACCTGAGGAGTCTGTTTCCAGAGTTTCTCTCCCCTCGCAGACGGACCGAGTCAACTGGACAACATGTCCGAGCTCAGCTCCAAAAAACAAGGATTTAAAAAATGCCGGAGTGCCACTTTCAGCATTGATGGCTTCAGCTTCACTATTTGTAAGAACAGCTGGTCATGTATGTGTGTGTGGGTGGATGTGGGTGTTTCACTGTTTATTTTTCTGTGTGCCGCTGCAAGTGCCTTTGGGCTTTTGAAAGCATTATTTAGTCTGTTTAGTTTGAGAAAACCCTTTTTTTTTTTTTTTTTTGGTTCACCTCAAACAAATGTCAATATCAACAGAACTTGAGGGGTTAATTTTGTGTTATATTTAAGGGTTCCAGACACCTCAATGCTACATAATAATTATAATAATATGTTTTGTTATTTATTTTCATTATTAAAGATAACATTTTATGTATTTATTATTTTTAATTATTATTGTTGTATAATTGTAAATTCTTAAAAATAGTAAAAATTGAATTCTTTATAATGATAATCGTATATTATTAATTATGAATAATAATTATTTTTCTCTTTTCTTGTTTTTCTTTACCATTACAATAAAATAAATATTAATAAAATATTAAATTAATATTATTAATAAGAAAAGAAAAGATAAAAAAACAATAACTAGTTTATTATGGCAGATGATGATGATTATTTTTATTATTGTTTTTGTTATGAATTTCAGTTTCTAATATCAAATCAGAGTATATTATTGCTATTTTTTTCATGCATTTACAGAACAATGAATGACTTTTATAATATTATATATATTTTATAAATATAATATAGTACTGTTCTGTCAATTTGAGCTAAATAAAAATTTAATAAAAAATAAACCGATGATATAATAAAATTGGATTCTTATTATGTGAAATCCATTGCATTAAAGCAAATTTTAGTTTTTTGGGGGTTTCTGAAACTAAATATATGGAGGACATCTGAAGTCTGTTTTGAACACGTTTGTAGTTAGTTCTCATACATTAATCAAAGTCAATAAGAATCAACCTGATGCATTAGAACTTAGTATGTTCTGATCATGAGGTTTCTCAGAGCCTGACAGAACTTGAGGGTTAAATTAGCAAATGTATGCTCTAAAATTTGGGTGTTTATGCATGTGTGAAGGTCTTAGAAAAGGGTTTCGAAATGCCTCAATGAGTCACTGATCTGAACACAATCACAAGGGTTTGGTAAATTGGTTCAAGACAGTTTGAGATCGGTTTCCTTGCATGCAAACTCCGCTTTCTGTTGTGTCATAGTAACAGGAAAGCAACAAAGTGATTGCCTCTTTCAGTCAGTCTCTCACGGGTTCATGGAGTCGCCTGAGTACAATTAGATTACATAAGAAACAACTTTTTTTTTTTTTTTTTCAAAATGAGTCACGGTGCTCTGTGTTGTCCTAAAACCATGAATTATTTTATTGCCCTGTCAGATGATGAGGGACACAACATCAGGACGTTGAGTTTTCTGACAGGGCTAGCCGATTTAGGCAGGCACTGAACAAAGAGAGCTTGAACGGCAAAGTGACATGACAGTTGTTGAGGCAGAACATTGGATGGCGGTAATTATACTCCTAAAAGGTCAAGGGCTTATATAACAGAGCACAATCAGGAGATGAAGAAATGGAGAAACCACGACTGTGCTCAAATCAAAGTTATCAAGTGAAAAACAATCATTTGGAGTCCTTTCGTGACTTCTAACCAGTCAGATGAATTCTGTTTGATGGGATGAATTCTCACGGGGATCTGTGTTTATCATTAAACCGAAGCCCACACAAACAGTCACGCTTTTAAATCGCACCGGGCCAATGGTGAGGGTTTTCTCCCGTGGATCTCCCATGCTGCCTTTGTGATTACCGTCTCCATGGTCACCAGCGGAGACAGGATGTGATGTCATGACCTAGTGATTCCTGCCTCTGCCTTACAAACAACCCGACCCATTTGTTTCCCCAAAGCACTGCCTGTATGTGTGTATGTGTGTGAGTGTGTGAGTGTGTGTGTGGGGGGCTCATTAGAGCACCCATTGAGAAGTCACTAAGTACTCTGGGTCAGATGGAGACCCCAAAGCTATATGTTGTATTTATAACGTATTTATAATTGCACAGTTGTAATTTATTATTAATATTTAAAATATATATATATATGTGTATATGTGTGTGTGTGTGTGTGTGTGTGTGTGTGTGTGTGTGTGTGTGTACAAGAATCAAAATTTATGAACTTATTAATGTATTAAAACAATATTATTTTTTTTTACAGAAACACACACATGCATATGTACGTACTGTATGTACTGTATGGAGATCCAGAGGGGTCTTTGCTGGTTACCTGGTAGGGGAGGTGTGGGTGATAGCGTGCGGCCCTCACTGGGGGCCTTTCTGTCGTCAGCACATTAGTCTGAGCTGCCCAGGGGGAGTCATTATCGTTAATGAAGAGACCTTCTTCTTCTCCTGAGTACTGACTCTTTGGACACTCAGCAGTCTGATGAACTCGCCGTGCTAAAGGCTCCTCTCTGATTTCCCTCTCATTACCCCTGTGCCCCCCACGGACCTGCAGTCCCCACTTAACAACCTCACGTCTCTCTCTCACTCACTCGCTCTGTCTTTTCTCATTTAATGGTTCATTCTCTCAGCTCTTTTATTCACCTGTGTGATTCTCAAAGGTTCATCATTTCTCTTTCACTCCTTTAAATGGCTATTTATGTTCAACTTAAATAATAATAATAATAATAATAATAATAATAATAATAATAATAATAATAATAATAATCCCCATAGCATCAGGGTTAATGCTATTAACTAAAACTAAATATATTGCAAAAAAAAATTGTTGATTGCCATGAAGCTTAAATAAAGTATAATAAATGAGAAATAACTAAACGGAAATTAGAAATGTTGTCGTAGCATCACATAAATAAGCTGAAGCACTAAATTGACAGGAAATAAATAAATGCAACTGAAATAAAAATATAAAATATTTTTAAGTTCCATTTTAAAATTTAGTCATTTTTATAAGTATATATATATATATGACACACATTTTAAATGAACTTAAAATGTAAAGACAATTTGAAATATAAAACCTAAATTTGAAAATATTACAAATAACAAGTATTTTATATATTTTACTAGAAAAATTTAATTAACTATATATCAATCTTATATTAGTTACATTATACATTCATACATTTTATTTTATTTATTTTCTAATAAAATTTGTACAGGGATTAAATTATATAAACTATGATTGTAGGCCTGTTAACAAAAAAGCTGAAACTAAATTAAGATTTTTTTTTCTTTTTGTTAGGATTATGTAACTTTTGTTCCTTCCATTTTTATATTTAATACAATGTGTATTTAACCCCCTTTTGTTCTGAATTCTTTTGTTCTTCGACAATTATTTGTTCTTAGACAATTAGACACCACTAATCTGCTGGTTCAGTCTGGTAGCTGCTAATTTGAGATATTTCTAAATGTCTGTAACCTCCCGTTTTGTTATTAGGGGTTCTAAACCTCTTGTGGGTTCATTAAATAGGACTTGGTCAGGGCTTGTTAATGTCATTAGTTCAGTGTCGTAGATGGCCTGTAGGGGGAGCTGTCTGTTCAGTTTTTAAAGCACTGTCTCTATGTAAACAAAACAGCTGTGTGTAATGTCTTTGACCTCATAAGGCTTCCTCTACTCCATACATCCTGAGCCTGTTTGACAGTTTTATTGCTCAGAAGCATAAAAGCCACAGCAGAGTTTAACAAGGAGCTTTTTTCAGCAGAAACTCTTAATGTAGACCCAAAAAATGCCCCCTCAGCACCTGAAAGTGTTTAAACCAGAGCAGGATTTATGTCTGCATTTATAGAGAATGTAGAAGTAGTGTGGTATCACACATTTGAGACACATTTATCTGTGACCTTGATTTTTTTTTCACTGAACTGTTTCTTTTTTCACTCTTCTGTACTTTAGATAACTATTGTTTCTCATTCATAGCTTTAAAGAGGATTTCAGTTATATTTCATGCCAACTCTGCTTTCAGTTGTTTATTCTAAAATAAGAGGTGAAATAAATATGATAGTCATTACGTATATAAACATAACAAGACGTCGTGAGATTACTGGATTATGTGAAACCGACTTCAGAAGCTTCAGTTGGCTACGCTTATGAAAAACAGTCATTTATGATTTCACAATTTGCTCATTTCTCATTCTCATCTGCCTCTCATTGCGAACAAATGCCCAAATCCTAAAACAGTGCACACTTGCATTGTGTAAATAAGACGAAAACATCTACTTTATCATTATCATGTTACCATACTCTTTGCACATTCATGAGTGATATGCAGAAGACACTGTGTTTTGTTTATGGCATGCTGGAATATGCATCAGGTTAACAACAACATTGATTTTCACATAAAACTGAAAAGTCATACTTTCATGATTGTTTGCAAAAAAATCTGTCTTGAGCGCAAATTTGAGATTTGTGGTAAGAAAACTGCTTTCTGGTGGGTCATGGTGATTGCTGAAGAAATGTCTACATCACTCATTCATCTGTGTGTTTCGTTCTTTCTCTCCACACACAGTGGCGAATGAAACCGGAGAGAGCAGTGCGAGACCTCTGGCGCGATTCGCACGTGAGTATGTGCAATCAAATACATGATTGAACCTTTGTTGCTGACTTCACTTTTACTTGAAAACTGTTTCCTGTGCAGTGAGGAAAACGATGGAGACAGTCTCCATTGATCAAACACACCGAGCTGATAGAAATTATTCACATTGTGTCATCTCAAGGCTAGGATGGGCTCTGAAAATATGTGATTTGCATCCTCATGGGCACTCAGTTGTGGAAATATTTATTTAACCCAATCACTTGAGCACTAAAATCACGTGGCATGTTTGCAAAACAGGGAACTGGCAAAAAAAAAAATATCTTCCTTTGTCTTTCTATCGCTCTCTATCTCTCTCACTGCCGTGGGCCTGCATTCTGTCATTTAAACCCCTCTGAGCTTTTGATCTCTGATTGTTGCATCAGGTTCCAAGTCCCAGAATGCCTTGTGGAACGCCATCACAGCAGGCATCGGGATCAAGGACAAGGACAAGCGGGGCATCCTGATTGACCCGCGGAGCCCGGAGGAGATTCTAGCTGACGACCTGCCCTCTGTCGACAGTCCTGATGCCATGGAGAAGACCGCCATCAGGTCTGGAAGGAATCATACACTTGCTTAAAACTTGCGGTGAATCGATCAATCAGTATGGGCTCATATCTGCTATCGATCAATCAGTGCTGGTTCTGTGTTATCTGCTACTTTTCCTTTACCAGCCATGAATGGTCATGCTCTGTTAGCAGGAATTATGCAGTGATTAAGTGCTTTGTGCATGTGTTTTCCACTCATAAGCACAGCTGGCAGACCTATATGGGATTATTGATTTGTTTAGGAGCAGTGGTGTCTAACCAACACTTCTATTTCAGATCACAGCAGGCATCTCAGTAGTGAAAGACCACGCTCTCTAAAATGAAGGTTCCAGCTGTAACCAAAAGGCTTTTAGGTCACAAAGCAATAGGAGAACCTATTTAAACCCTGCTTAGACGTTTTTACATTATAGTTATTTAGAAAACCATTGGGTGCTTTAGAGAACTAAAGAACCAGTATGAGAACCTTAAAATGTAACATCATGAACCTTAATTTTTGAGAGTGTATAGCAACTCAAAAAATATATACCTCAAATGGCTCTTGAAAAGATGTGACCTCACAATTTATTTTCAAGAGAATATGTGCTCTGTCTGTAGCCAGATTTCACGGTTATTCTAGACAATCTTATTTTATTAAAAATGTTGTGGATTGTCTAGGGTGGCTATAGTATAAGCGGCCATTTATACAAGCTTTTGACCTCTATATTTAGTCAGAAGGCCATGTTTGTTTGTTTTTTTCCATTTTGTAATCTACATGAGATATAAAACCAGTTCAGCTTTTAAAATGTCATTAATTATTTTGATGGCAAAGCCAAATTTTTAGCAGCCATTACTCCACTGATACTTGACTTCAGAAATCATTTAATAAGCTAGTTTGGTGCTCAATTAATATTTTTTTTATTTCGGTGTAGAAAAGTTTTTTTTTTTTTTTTTTTTTTTGAGGATTTTTCAGCTTTTATTTGAATTTTCTTGTAAACATTGTAAAAGTATTTACTGTGACTATTAAAAATTTAATGCATCATTGCCAGAAAAAAAAGAAAAAAAAAAGATTATAATTATTTAAATCTATTTTATTATTATTATTATTTTAATCCAAATCACACCCAATACTTATATTTGAACATTTATGCAGAAGGATGTCAATTTTTCATAAACCCCACTCCCACTGGAGTAAACCATCCTAATCCATACCAATCTGTGTATCCCGAGCGGATTTTACCTGGATGTCAGCCGCATAAATCCCATCATTGTGGCATTCTGAAAGGGAACGACAGGAAAATGATGAAACTGCGTGATATTTTGTCTCAGCTGTGTTAAACAGGGAGACTCCAGTGGTCTGTGATGTTCTGTATAGTGAGCGCCTCCTCATTAATCACTGTGTGAGGAAGGGAGGGGAGCACAGAATGGTACTGTAAGTCCTGACGTCAGCACCAGGCACCGTCTGCTATAAATATCCACCATAAAACTGTGC